>NC_133490.1:2462718-2491444 GCF_025370935.1 Choristoneura fumiferana | reverse complement strand
AGTTCATATTATTGTCTACGTTAGTGCCGTACTATTGGGCACTCAGCTCGCTCCAGGACCCTGTTATTGAAACCTTACAAGTCTAATAATATTTGTGTTTGTCTCGTGAATTGAACGAGAAAATGAAACAAAACACCAATTTTATTAGACTAATATACTTCGGGAAACTGGGCCCAGGATGGTATTCAGGAGACTACTGATGATAATGAGTATTATCTTTACATAAAACATATCAATAGGTAAAAAAAAATCCCTAGTCAATAATAGCAAATAACTTGATAATAAATATAATACCTGTCGCAGAGAAAAGGGAATAATAATAATAATAATAATTCATTTATTTCGGGCAACTTGGCCCATGCAATAAAATACCTTACAGACTACATACATATTTATAATCAATAACATAAAATAATTTGGTGACAAAACGGCGTGACCCCGTTGAGTCACCGTCCCGACGTCGCATTCATCTGCGACAATGGTGCCCCGGAACCGCCGGAACACGACGTCTTTCGGCCAGAAGGCAAGCACTCGCGATGAAATGATCAAATCACGCAGGATGTTTAAATGAAGAATTCATTTTATCATTTCCCGACACGCTGCCGTCTTATGTGTGGTCTACGCTTTAACCACTATAAGTAAGGAAGGTACCATACCTTACAATGCGGCGGCAGCCTCGTCGGTAGCCACGACACTTTGTTGTTCTCTGTCCCGATCCCCGTCAGCTGATCCACGGAATCCAGGAAGAGGAGAAGAGGTTGCTGAGCTGTTGCCATGGTCAGGAGCTGCTTGAAGTGCGCCGTCAGAGGCACCAGGTCGTCAGGGATGCTCTCGAATGGGAGGGCGAAATTGTACGATATCTGTAGTAAAGTGTATGTAGATGATTGTGTAAAAATCTTTACCATGTTTTTCATAAAGTAGATGGTCTACCAGCACTCTGGCATCACATAATAATAAAATAAATAATAAATATCATCATTCAGCTTGAGTATAACAAGATTCTGATATTCTTCATCAACCCAAGAGGTGGAAAATCTCTTTTGCTAGTAATTTCTTTAACTATATTACTACTTATTAGTAGTAGTGCAGTAGTAGCAGTACCGGTTCCAAGGGATTTTACCCAAAGTGCTTTCACTCACCAAATCTTAAAAAACGGAACAAAAATGTTAAAATATCTATTTTAATGCAGCGCTATAACTTTTTGAACCAGAAAAAAGAGTAAAAGAAGGATTCATCTAATAACTTTAGAGATTGAGAAAATGCCTTCGTACCTGCTGGCAGACAGAGATAAGAGTAGGAGTGAGGGCGCTGGAGTCAGGAGTAGTGCCGAGGAACCTGATGATGTTTGTGGGACGGACATCAGCGAACCACGTGTCTAGAGATGTTGCTGAACTCTTCGAAAGGAGACTTGTCTTGCCGCAGCCACCTAGGAGGTGAAGAATAAAATTGAAAAAAAAACAAGAACACAGACTTAACTACTGTTCGTTAGAGACTTAACTGAGTCTTATTTGTTCAAATAAGCATAAATTCTGCTGGTTTGAACAAAAAACAAATTTAATTCAATTCAAATTCTTTATTTCAGACAAACAGAGTATCCATAGTGTGTTAGTAATAAACAAACAAAACAAAAGATAATACATTTAAACTTATTCTAGTGTTAGTATTAAAGGACATATATTTATTATTATTATTATACTATCTATATTACAAACTGCGCCCTACTCTTTATCTGCTTTAACAAAAAATGGCCTTTTTGGTATTGATTTAAGTATACTAGGGGGTTTAAGGTCAACAAAGAATGAATTCCAACAATGTCGGCTCTAAGCATTCTTTTCTTAAACTGATAATTTACTCACTTTGATAATCAGTTACGAACGAGTATGCTTTTGATAAGATTCGTGCCCGGTTGACTCATTAGCAATTTTATACTTCAAGACAAAGTACAAACTTACCTTCTCCATATAAAACTAGAGGTTTATCTGACCCATTCTTCATGTAATTCTCAACGAACTTGAGGTCATCTTCTCTGCCGTGAAACACCTTGACAGAATTATTGCAAGCATGGAGATGCTGCAGGATTTCTGTCACTATTTGACCTTGGGCACTGCTGTCTTCTTTTCGCATCGCTCTGGAAAAAAAGGTAGAAGTAGTAATAAAACTCTTTATTGTACGAAAAGGAAATAATGACAAATAAACTGGATGGACTGGTCTGGTAGCGCTGGTCTCATTTTCTGGTTTTTCTGTGCATCCATGTCTCAGTTTGTATTTTCGATATGGTTTCACGGGATACCCGTAAAAGTAACAAATTTGGAGTTGAAATAAAAAATACAAAAAGACTCCAAAAAACCAATCATAAATAGACTGGTGTTAGGTCTCAATGGTAATCGAAGATGTGGTGTAAACCCGAGCCCAATTTGCCCACTAAAAGTCCATACACCATAGATAGGAAGACGATCACAATCATTAAATGAGGATCAAAAAATCGTCATCCACGGACCTGTCAACCAGCTTGATGATGTTCTTGTAAAAATGGGCGATGAAGTGGTTGAGGTATTCTCCGTGAGTCTCTGTGTCCAGACCCTCGCGTCCGATCCATTCCACTGTGTACCTGTGGAAGACGAATGTTTGATAACTTTATGGAATCTGCCATCTTGGCGTACCAACCAACATAAATCACACTGGTGAATACCTACTATGTTTTTCCATCGTGTTTTATCGTATAAGTTCGTATTTACGAGTATCTTACTTCCTGAGTTAGCTTCAATAAACATCAAACTTTTAATTGTCCAACGTACTAGATAATGTTTATTGGATTAATATACAGTCAGCAACAAAGATATGAATACAGATAAAGTGTGAAAAATATGTAACACGACCTTAATATTCAGGCAATAAAGTCCTGTAATATACATATTTTTGGCACTTCAAACGCATGTATATTTTTGTTGCTGACTGTAACACGTTTAACAAGCGGTTACTAATTATAACTGGTACTATTGGACTAAATTTAAATAGCAGGGTTTGCTTTTATAAAAGTTTAAAATAATAAACAGCCCTAAAAAAGGCCAAGTGCGAGTCGGACTCGCGCACGAAGGGTTCCGTACCATCTGTACGACATTCATTAGACATTAGCAAAAAACGGCAAAAGGATCACGTTTGTTGTATAGGAGCCCCGTTAAATATTTATTTGATACTGTTTTTCGTATTTGTTGGTATAGCGGCCACAGTTATACTCGTAAATAATCTGTGAAAATTTCAACTGTCTATCTGTCACGGTTGATGAGATACAGCCTGGTGACAGAAGGACGGACGGACGGACAGCGAAGTCTTAGTAATACGGTTTCCGTTTTTACCTTTTGGGTACCCCCAAAAAGCACGGCTTAGAATTATGGTAGAAGATGATTGCGGGCAGAAAGTATCACTATTACTCAAACTGACTCACTTTTGTATGTTAGTAGTCTCAATCTTGTTTGGTAGTCTCACGTCCCTTAGATCAGCCAACAGCTTAGAAGCTTCATTGTCCAAGGATCTATTGAGGATGTCCACAAAGTTGCTGGCTTTCTTCAGGTTCTGGAGGTTGATGTTGTTGATGTAACGGACGTAGGCCAGGCAATGATTTTTTGTGTTCTTTACGTCGAGCACGCCGTTGATAACCTCTCGTTCCGTTACTGCGATCAGGTTGGAATCAGAATTTGTAAAGGGGGCTACTAGTACTACGAAATTCGAAATTCGTGTCGCACCGTCTCTTTCACTCTCGTCAAGCGTCAGCGGGACGGCTAGATACGAAGTTTGAACTTTGCACTTCGTAGTATAGGGCCATAGGTAGAAAACATGGTTTTAAGTATGTATAGTTGTTTGACGTGGTTTAGTGTAAACATGGTTTTAAGTATGTATAGTTGTTGGTTGACGTGGTTTAAGTGTAGTAGCAGCTTTACAATAACTACCAGAGAGGTACTAATACTTAACTACTATCGAAAATACAAACTGAGACATGGATGCACAGAAAAACCAGAAAAAGAGACCAGCGCTGGGAATCGAACCCAGGTCCTCAGCAATCCGTGCTGCGTGCTATAACCCCACACCACCGCTGGACAGGAATTTAGACACGATTTTTCCTATGCATACATTCTTAGGTAGCTTATTTCTACTACGCTACTTGCAGCAGCACTAGCGACATCTATGTTTCGCTCTCATCGGAGACGTCACATTCTTTCGTAAAAGTAACAAATTTGGAGATGAAATAAAAAATACAAAAAGACTCCAAATAACAATCATAACTAGACTACTACACTAGTAGCCTAATAATGATCATAACTACTGTGCTATTTAAGTTAGTAAATTAATGAAGAGTTTATAACGAAATAATGAGTATGAATATCATACCAGACCATAGCTATCATCATCATCATCATCCGAGCCAATATACGTCCCACTGCTGGGCACAGGCCTCCTCTCAGAAAAAGAGGGCTTGGGCCATAGTTCTCACGCGGGGCCAATGCGGATTGGGAACTTCACACGCACCATTGAATTTCTTCGCAGGTTTGTGCAAGTTTCCTCACGATGTTTTCCTTCACTGCAAAGCTCGTGGTAAATTTCAAATGTAATTCCGCACATGAATTTGGAAAAACTCGGAGGTGCGAGCCGGACCATAGCTATATAAGTAAGGTTGCTGCGATGTTTCAAAATCTCGTGCAGATTATAGAACCTTTTTTAAGACAATAGTCAACAAAACTAAGTCTTACCAGACATGAAATAATTATGCATAGCATCCTTGTCCATCTTTCCGTTGTTGTACAAGTTTAAAGAAGCCTTTCTGAATAGCTTCTGCATCTTGCCTAGCGTGTCCCACCATACTGCTTGGTCCTCTGCTTGCAGTTTTGGGACCCTCTAGAAAATTAAAGGAATAGGATTCAGAGGCCTTACTGTCTAACTCGGAATCATAATCGTCTTCACCACTTCTTTCTGTCACATGGTGTAGCATGAGGGTAGAAAGAGATGCTGAATGCAATCACGGATATCTGGACTTTAGACAATACGGCTACAGTTCATTGATAAGTAAGATATTACCGATCAAACAGATTATTCTCCTAAGTGGAGACACTCTTGACAGACTGGACGTGATCGTCAGTTGAGGATTGGTATCCTTGATGACGACTTTCATGGGAAAATAGTGTGGTGGCTTCCCGTTGCCTTCTACACCACAGTGCTGGAGCCCGGAGTCCGTAGTTGGCAATAGAGAGCGCTGCTACCTTCTCTCATGTCATATCGTCGGTTACAGTACAATGTTAGTACTGTTCTGACAGTGAAAATTATACCTTATGGAAAAAGCTAGTTACGCGATATTGCAGTATCAACGACGATATAAGATCCCTTAGTCGCCTTTTACGATACCCACGGAAAGAGATGGGTCCGTCCTATTCTAAAAACCGGGGATGGCATTTATGATTAAACATATACAAAACTTAAATCTATTGTAAAAGACATTAATGTCTGAGGTGTATCACGAAATTAATAATTATATCATGGACAGGGATGTTTGGTAATAATTTCAAATATCGAATATAAATTTGTACTTTTGTTTATTTTTTTAAACTGCGTGCGTGCGTCATTAAATTATTCTTTTCTATTGCTGGCCACAATTTATTGAGCAGTACCTTATTGTTAAAGTTGATCAGTATCGAGGATATAGGCTGCAGCACGGACACGGGTGGCACAGCATTGGAGTCTTTCTTGTACCAAGTGTCAAGAAGAATCACGTCTACTCCACTAGCGGCCAAGTCGTCTCTTAACATCTGTAGTTCTGATGAGAGCACGTAAGTAGGTATTGGTCTGGAAAGATAAGTAATTTTCAAAGGTTTTTACTTCATCCAGTCAACTACAGTTTTACCCGTAGGCAAGACGGTTAAAATTAACGTCACTATTATCCGCATTTAAGTCAGTGAAGGATGATATGCAACCTAGGACTCTCAAGGCTTGAATAAATATCTGGGTGAGTTCGAAACGCGTCATGGTAGTGTGGTGGTGGTGATAGATGGGTTTGTGTGATTTGTGTGTGTTCTTACAGTGTGGAGTTGGAGGAACTGCATGAACACGCATATTCTGCATAAACTTATAAGGTTCTCACCCAAAGACATTCTTTGAGTTCATTGATATGGACCTCCGCAAAGTAACGCCGGATTCAATAAATTATTTAAACAGGCTATTGCTGTAACTACCAGTTCATCATTGGTCTCATTTTTACTGTCCATCCGATCATTCGGTCACAGGGGTCAATCGATAGCCCATTACTTATAACAAGATACTTTGAGAATGTCCTCGATCAATGTCTACTAAATATCCGAAACTATCCACATTCTTCCCGATCTATATCCTACTTTACTATGGCGACCCTAGCAGCACCAATGCATCAAATAGACTGATTGCTACGATGCACGAGTATCGAAACTAGATACGTTATTTATTATTTACAACTCCCAACACTTCGGCCCCCAAGTACGAGCATAACATCTGCCTGGAGAGAGATCCCTATTGCGGCCTCCCTCCAACTGCCTCCTACCTCTTCTATAGGCTACCATGATATAATAAACATACTATATAAAAAAAACTTTTAAAGGCGTACAAAGTCACACTGAAGGGCATTATCCCTTCACCAAACCTGCCTTTTCTGTACCTTTACCCGACCCTACCTGTATCCATACTTCTGGCCCAGAAACACGACGAAGTTGGGTCCCATGGACAGTCGCTGGCAGTTCTTGATCTCGCGCATGCACAGTTCTGTCGTCATGTGGTCATCAGTAGCCTCGTCTCGGACGCCCCAACGCATATCTACTACCTGAAGACAAGATTGTAGGTTTAATCAATCTATGACCAAGATCTTTTCGTAGGTTTCCGTCCTTCAGTCGGCAAAAACAAAACCTTAAAAGTATGGTAACACGCTAACTCTGGTGTCAGTTCAGTCCATCATTCAGAGGCCGTATTGCCTAACATTTAACGCTCGCGATCGCAGTCAAATGACAGATTTCGCATACAAAAACTGTCATTTTTTTTTTTATTTGACTGGATGGTAAACGAGCAAGCGGGTCTCCTGATCGTAAGAGATCAGCACCGCCTATAGACACGCAACACCAGGGGGATTGCAGATGCGTTGCCAACCTAGAGGCCTAAGATCGGATATCTCAAGTGCCAGTAATTTCACCGGCTGTCTTACTATCCATGCCGAAACACAACAGTGTCACGGCAGGATTAGCGAGCAAGATGGTTGTAGCAATCCGGGCGGACCTTGCACAAGGTCCTACCACCTGCAAACTGTGATTGTGATCTAGAGCGTCAGAAACGTTAGACTATACGGCCTCAGGTCTGCTAACACTTGGAGAAGTTAATAAAAACGTCTAAGTCAAGACAATCATAAGGTTTTTATAAAAGTTTTCTCCATTAATATAGCTGGGGAAGCAAAACTTTCAGGATATTCCAGGAGAGTTGGATAGTGTCACAAATAAAATAAAACAAATTTTGCAGGGGTGTAATGAATTTAGAAGTGTTTCTTTTTACGGCTCTCATGAAAAAAAAATTGTAACACTTTCTAACTAAAGCAGCGTGTTTGACTTTGATTTTTAATCATTACCTACACGTTAACGAAGGCAGTAGGAAAGTATTCCAGTGGGGAAGTATGGAGTGACAACGCACATTTTGACTTCCTGATCCATTCATAAATCTTGCATGGCATTTCGCAACTCGCCTCACAATCCACGGAGCCGTACACCCTACGAGTACTCCCAAACTCACAAATAGCGCACTTGTAAACATGCGCCCGCGCAGGAAGCGGACGCACGTGCGCGCGCCGTATTAATAGACGCTTTGTTTAATGAGGAATTCCATGGTTAGCCTGCGAGGGTTGCCCTCGTCAATTCAATGACGTTGACCCTCAATATTCTAGCAATATTATAAATAGGAAAGTTTGTGAGCATGAGCAAGTTCGACTCGAGTCCTCTTATTCTGAGAGGAGCCAGCACACACACACACACACAAACATCACGCCTGTATTCCCAAATGGGGTAGACAGAGCACACGAAACGTTACCGCTTCGGAGCCACTTTTAGCAATTTCAGTTTTTAAGTTCGACAAAAATGCCCGGTATAGAGCTAGGAATATCGACGAATTCGTTGCTCTAATCGATCTGCCGTATTGTTTCTCAGGCACATCGTGATATGCCTGGCCAACTTTTAGGCATATCATGAAATGACGCCATTTCATGATATGCCTAGGAATTTCGTGATCTGGCGGATTTTACGATCGGCCACAACCGATTGGGCATTATTAAATAAGTTTTGCCGGGATTTAAAATATTAAATAATGCCGTAAAAAGTTTCAAAAAGCATGTTCGAGTTAACCGGGAGCGCGACCCCATTGAGGATCAATAGAATAATCGGCTGTACCGGGAAAAATAGGACGAAAATATTGAGAGGAAGAGGAGGTTAAGGGGAGCATGGCTTATTTTTGACTCGGCGAGCGTGAAGCCGTTTCAGCTTGGGCAAAAATGCTCTTTTTACATAATAGCAGTCGGTTCACCTGATGTTCAGTGATTACTGTCGCCCATAGACATCCGCAGCACCATCAGAACTGCAGATGCTGACCGCTATGTGTGTCTATCTGTCTGCCTGTGGCACCGTAGCTCTTTAACGGGTGGACCGATTTGAATGCGGTTTTTTTATTTGAAAGCAGGGTTTCTAGCAATGGTTCTTAAACATGTTTTTGAGACATTGAACTTTGAAGTGAAGTCGGGATTTCCATCTTTCTCTTGGTTAGGTTAGGTTATAGTATAACCGACTAAAAGTAATGTCACTTTTGTTTCGTACCTATAAGATTATCGATAAGAATGGCCAATACATTTTCTAAGTGGGTAATTTTTATTTAATACGACTGGCGGCGTTGGTCCACTATTTTTAGAGGTACCTAACCTACCTAACTATTAAAATTATACACAAAGAAGATTAGCCAACCAACGCATTGGCGGGAAAATTTAAAGTAAAAAAAGTGATATATTCTTCTTAAAACGTGGCTTAAAATAAATGGTTTAAAAGATGGTCTAGTCTAGATTAACAGTAGAACACACATTTCATCAGTAGCTAGTATGCAAAAAGGACAAGAGATTAAGTACAAGGTAAAATGCCTTGGTGGATCATTATACGAAGAGCAAAATTCTAACTTCGTAGTTTACCGTTCCTCTGACGCTTATATTTAGGTATTTAATACGAGAGTGAGAGAGATGGTACGATACGTACTTCGATTTTGGAATTTCGTAGTAGCCCCTCTGGTTTTGTCCAGTATAGAGACTCGACGTTTACTTATACATGAAGTGAAAAAAGTTTTTACACAGGCCAAGTCAAAATCAATCTTATGCCAATGTAATAAAGGTTTTGACATGGAAAAACTTTTCTTACTTTAACTCCTCCTGAAGGTATCCTTTCGTTATTTAAAACAAAGTTAACTCTCCCTTAACTTTAATGAGGACACGGAATCAAATCAGCGGAAGACGTTACGTATGCGGCGGCTTAGGAAAATAATCTACCCGATATTCACGGAAACGCTCAAACAGAATGTTATTAAAAAAGATTTTGGATAAATAAATCATAGGCTTACGTAAACTCTGACGTTGACTGCTTGGTTTTTCTAAGAATTTACTGTTGAAATAAGTTTTTTTTATAAATTAGATTTTGTTGGCTGATTGTACAGTCACCAATACCAATATCTGGCACACAAGCGTGCATAAATTATTTGATACGATTTTATATCTGCGGCCAGAAGATGTGTCAGATATTTTTGCAACCTCCACGTGGCTAGGGTTACCGGATGAAAAATTCAAAAGTCCGGAGAAAAGGTCTGATTTCCGTCAAAAAATCTTGATAATTTGTCGCAATGCTATATTTACTCAAACGTAATTTACAATTTAAAAAGTCAATTATTATTTATAATATTAAGTAAATTTTGATTATTTTATTTGTGCAAATAACATGACCGGAGTTGATTTTTAGATAATCTATATTATGTATATAGAAGATTATTTTTGATTTTGTTTCATTTTAATAAAAAGATGTAAAAAATCCTCTATTTAATTGAGAATTCTAAAAATCCAAAAAAAAAAAGGTTTCTTCAATCCGGCCGGAATCCTGAGAAGATCGTCTCAAATCCTGATATCTCAGGACAAATCCTAAGATAATATAGTAACCATAGACGTGGCAGATATTAATGCAGGTGACTATACTTTGGAAAGTTGAGAAACCCCCGAAACTATCATTTCAAAGTTCAATATCTCAAAACCAGCTAAAGTCTAAACCGATTTTTATTAAACACAGTTTCCGCTTCGCTTTCACGTAAAAAACCGCATCGTAATCAGTCCATCCGTTTGAGAACTATGATGCCACAGACAGACATTGGCCTCAAACTTATAACACCCTTCTTTTTGCGTCGGCGGTTAAAACACAAAGAAAGAAACAAAGAAAGAAAGAAAAACATTTATTCGTGACATTTTACAATAAAAGAAAAAGAAAAAAGGAAATAAATTTTTGTCACGAAATGGTCCAACTCAGCATGATATCAACCTTGCGGCGACGCTGGTCTTCCGTTGGAACCATTTAAGTGTTAAAAGAATACAACAGCAGTGAACTTGACAACTAAAACAATTTTTACAATACACAAACTAGTAATTTACAAGCTACCATAGAAAGACAACGTAAAGCTTCTCATCACTAATTTCACTTTCTAAAACTCTTATCTTTGACGGTACAGCTTCTTCCAAAATAAACCCTGTCATTTATAAAATAAAGTACAATTTCACCGATTCAAAACCTTCAGTATAAGAGCTTGTGTAATGTTGTTTCAGTGACCTCGAACTTTGTTGTTCCATTATGAAACAGGCAATAAAGAATCACAGGTGGGTTTAAGAAGGAAATTTAGCGGATATCGATTTAGTCGAGCCGGTAGAGTTTGCGGTATACGTACATACTACATAGCTACAGCACACAGTTCAAGGGTGGCAGACACGTCCTTTTATACACGGTGGCACATTAAAATCGGTCGGAAATACAAGAGTACTCAGCCTTCCGAACGCTGCCGCCGTGTCTATGAATAGGGAATATTAGGGAGAGAGAGAGAGAGAGAAACATTTATTTACACATAATTATTTGATACACATAAAAATACATTAGATGGAAAAAATAAAAATAACATCGAATAGTATAAAGTGGACCCCACTCAGCATAGTGTTACGGCAAGCCGCAACGCTGTTTTTCAGTGGGACCCATTTAAAAATTAAAACATATAAAAACATACAACACACTATGACGACACGAACGCCAGCGGAAGGAAGTTCGCAAAGAAACTTTCAATCCGGAAGCATATATGGCAACACTCGATCAGTTTAACCATTTTCGAAACAGTTAAACCTCAACAAGTCAGACCAGGATTATATATAGGAATATTTGCCCCGACACGGGAATCGATCCCGGGACCTCAAGCTTCGTAGCCAGGTTCTCTAACCACTAGGCCATCTGGTCGTCTGAACCCTCGTATCCCGGTAACCCGGTCGTATTAATCCTTAGACATCGTTTACGCGCTCATCCTGGTATCAGTGCAATCCATCATTCAGTACCACTATCATGAGTTTACAGTGACCGTACTCGATAGCGACGGCGTAACTTATTTGTATGGAGAATTGTACAGCGCCCCTACAAATAATTTACGCCGTCGCTATCGAGTACGGTCACTTTAAACTCATGGTAGTGGTACTGGTTATATTGACTGAATTAGCGTGTTACCATAGTAAAAGAGAACAAGTATGCACACTCCGACCCTTTAGGAGACTTAACTGCCTACACCGGCGCGGACGCTTAGGATTGTCGATGTCTATTTACCTACCGACAAATAATTTTAGTATGAAAGTTAACTTATAATTGTCTAATATCTGTGTCTAGAGAAATCAGATTCTTTGCCACTCTATTATTATTATTATTATACTAAATTTAAAAATATGATTTGTAAATTCGCCGAAGTGGTGACGGCGACTGTGTACATACTACTCATGTTTCCTACACATAATACTATAACTATATTTTTATAGGTAGGCAGGTAGGTATCTATTATTTTTTTATGTGTCCTTGCACGAAACTATCACACTACACTTATATACTACTAGTTACAACTATAGCTAATACAAAAAATACGTAAGTATGAGTACGTGAACGTAGAAGGTGATCATCTCGCGAAGCGAGCGCAAGACGAGCGAGCTATAACCTAATCAAAACGTACGGCACCGACGGCAGCTCAGCCTTGACTAAAGAAAACTTAATCCTTCTTAAATTATCAGTGTGTGTTCATCGAAATTGTTGGAGACGTTTTTGAGATCCCCAAAATGTGGTGGACATATAATTAGAAACATAACGTATTACTTCAAAATTTCTAATTAAACTAACTTTATGTACTTTTTTTACTTAGTACAATAGGGTTCGTTTTCGTTTGTCTATAATGAATCATTGTTTTTGTGTATTATTTCGGCGGTTTTGCGAAAATCAAACAACGGTTTTGCGATAATTCTATCAAATTATAAATTAAGGAATAAAAACCGTGTGTTATGTAGTTGACAACTAATTAGAAACATGACATACCCTTAGTAATTAACACGAGCAAAGCAAAGCAAGCTAAAAACTACGGAACCCTAAAAAGTGTAAGGGAGTACAGGGTAGGTCCATCACCTTATCCATAGAATTTTAGTATTTAGTTGGGTAGCCGTTGTTATGTATTACAGCTTTACAACGACGTGGCATTGACTCTATCAACTTGTCACACGTTGCCACTGGAATAGTTGACCAAGCTTCAACAAAGGCGTCATAAAGTTCGTTGATGCTGGTGAGTTGCTGATTAGACAATGTTTTCTTCACGATGTGCCACAGATTTTCTATGGTATTTAAATCCGAGCTGCTGGCAGGCCATTCCAACACTGTCACCAACTGTTCGCTAAGGATTGCTTTCACGCTTCTTGCTGTGTGCTTTGGATCATTGTCGTGTTGAAATATCCATGTGACTGGTAAATTACTGTCGGAATGTGGAATCATTGCCTCTTCTTAATATGGTTTTATACTGGAACTGGTCCAACATCCCTTCAATCCTTCTCACAGGACCAACCCCGTATCCCGAAAAACATCCCCGCACTTCAATATTTCCACCACTATGTTTTACTGTCTTTTTAGTGAATTTGTTATTCAGTACTTCATTAACTGGGCGACGTACGTACCGTTTGCCGTCAGAATTTATCAAATTTATCTTAGTTTCGTCCGAAAATAAAACTTTTTTCCATTGGCATGCTGTCCAGCTCCCGTATTTTCTGGCAAAGTCTAAACGATTTTGTCTATGCTGTCTTGTGAGAAGTGGTACTTTCCTAGCAATCCTTCCGTACAACTTGGCTTCCACCAACGGCCTGTGCGTACAAGTCTAGTGGACACGTTTCGAGAGTCAAATTGTCAAGTCACCAAATTGGAGCCTTTAAATGGATCCTTCTTAGCTAAACGAATGATGAGCTTGTTTTCATGTGGTGTAGTCTTCCTGGGCCTAACTTTTCTAGGAACATTTTCTGATGTTCTGTGTTGTTTGTAACGTGTGACTACATTAAACACCATCTTTAGTGAACAACCCAGATGGTCTGCAATCTTTCTATACGTCCATTTTCGATCCATATTCAAAGTAACTATAATTTTTCTTGTTTAAGCATCACAACTTTTGTTCTTATCCATTTTCAACTATTAAATCACGCAACAATTTGTGATAAACAGTTTGAAAAAAGGTGGCAAAACGCGTAATGCTGCGTAGTAGTGTTGTTTTTTCTAAATATTCAAATTTCGAACGTTAGCCATTCTTTAAATTGCTCTGTTTCTAATTAGTTGTCCAAGCCGCCAGTGTTAAGGAAATTGATAATTGTTATGATACCGGGTTTTCTTTTTTAATTCCATTGAGTGTTAAATAATGTTATTTAATTTTGAAGCTAGAGCTGTTTAAGTACTAACAAGTATTAAATATTCTTTGATGTCACACAAAAAATGCTCTTAAAGTATTGCTTGAATTAAGAATTTATAAATTGTACTAAGTGTTTCTAATTATATGACCACCACTGTATATAAGTACATATACATATTATGATATAGATACAAGAATTTCGCGTTTGAAGGTATTAGATGATTCGAGACTATCTTTTTGTATTTTTTTAATGTATATTTTTTTGGACTCTAAGGTAACGACGAGATTTAATAATAAAAAATAAATAAACATGCAATAATTTCTTAGAATGGTTTTTTTAGATGGGAAGTGACATACAATGTTTTTAATTTATTTAGACTGTATTACTGCTATATACAATATACTACAAAAAAAAACAATAAACAGCAAACACAAATAGAACAAAAAATAAATACAAAAATAAAAATACACGACGCAACGCAACGACAACGACAAGACATAAGAGACGTAACGGCAAGACATAGGAGTTCTATTGAAATATTTTAATAAGATCTGTTGTTGTACCTATGTTTGACAAATAAATTAATCATTATCATTATTACTATAATTATTATAGGTGTTCACTACTCTATATTATCGATTATTAATCTCTCGATGCAACCTTCCCTTACGCTGTCTTGATGGGTACAGGCTGACTGAACTAGCATGACAAAATGAACATTTCCTAGAAAATATGTTGGGAAAGGATAATTTACTGCATCTGCAGCGTACCTGAAACTCCAGCCCGTGTTTTTCTCTGCAGTAATCCTTGATGCGGGGATAACACTTGGCCATCAATGTGTTGCGCTCCATCGTCGTATCTGAAAGCAAAGTAATGAACGATGACCGATCAGCATCATCATCAATCATCATCACGTCCCGCTCTGCGAATGAGAGGACTTGGACTGTATTTCCAATACGGGCCCAATGCGGATTGGGAACTTCATATTCATCATTGAATCTCTTCGTAAGGTGTACAGGTTTCAATGAACTAAAACAATTACTTTGCTCACCCGCGACCTCATGATAGCTACGCTTATGACAGATATGCGTGGTCATGCAGTTTCTCCATCTCCACACTATAAGAACACACAAATGTGTAGGTAACATCTCTAACGATCATGGAATGTACTTCTTGCAAATAAATTCCGAAATACTGAAAGATGCTAGCCTCGGCTCAAACCCACGACCCTTTGCTTGACGAGCTACAGGTAAAACTACTATGCTACCACCTTTTATCAATAATACAACTTTACTTCATTGAAAATCACCCCCTTTTTGAAGTCAGTTATAGGCCAGGGTGAAATAACACAAACATAACTACACCACAGTTATATGTAGTAACTAGTCCGGTACTAAAATAGGTCGTCACCGACACGGTCGGGTTACACTGCAGGCGCTTTAATCCCTAAAATGGTAGGGGACACGTAATTACTTATTTTTGATAATAGTAGTTTATGTGACTGTTATAAAATGCGTAATTATGTAGGTACGACAGTTATACATAAACTGCTTTATCGTCACAATTATGACAAACAAAACAATCCTTTGCAGCAAAACGAACTAAACATCAATAATTTATCGGTATTTTTTTTAATACAAGCTTTTTTGCTGACTGTACTTGCATTGTCGCTCAAACTATATTTGCATACCAAATTTCAAGTCGATGCCGTTAACCGTTGAAGAGTTCCGTCCTGCGGACACGATTCTGGCCGGACTCCAGGAGGTCACTACCAGATTATTGTATTGTTACGCAAGTTACATAAGTATACCAAATTTCAAGTCAATTGAACTACTGAAAGTTGGTCGAATTAAACTTGCAAGATTTGATTACAGACAGACAGATAACAGGACAGGTGAAACTAAATAAAAGCTTGTAAAAAACAAGTCTGTCTGAAATCGCGAAACGGTTCCATCTCAGCATAGTGTTGTCCGAGCAGGCCAACGCTGGTCTTCCACTGTGACCATTTGGCGACTTCACGGAAGAATGAGTGAATGTCAAAACCCCTTGTCATTACATGATATTCTTGTGTGCGTGACCTCAACTCTGGTGGCACTACCTATACCTGCACGCGAGGAAAGGTCAATGGAGTAATTTTATACGGGTTCTGTTTTCTAGCTTTAATTAAACTTGCCCTGTTTATTTTTTATTTGGATCAAATCTTACAAGTTCATTTTGACCCACTTACAGAGGTCGGATTGACATGAAGTTGGATATCGAAAATACAAACTGAAATATAGATGCACAGAAAAACCAGAAAAATAAGACCAGCGCTGGGAATCGAACCCAGGTCCTCGGCATTCCGTGCCGTGTGCTATACCGCTACAACACCGCTGGACAAAGATACAGACACGAATTTCTGCTATGCACCTCATATCTCAACTTGTGTTGTTTCTTATTTAGCCACTTAAGCAGCGACACTAGCGACATCTATGCCGTAGCCCTCATCGAGAAACTTTTCGGCACTCCATCGGAACTAACCGCTCACCCGGACATTATCATTAAATTAAGATTGGTTTTTTGGAATCTTTTTGTATTTTTATTTCAATTCCAAATATTTTTGAAAATTTGGAATTGAAATAAAAAATACAAAAAGATTCCAAAAAACCAATCTTAATATGAAGTTGGATGATAATTATGAATATTCTGGAAGGAAAAATCGAGTGGAAGAGGAAGAGGTTGACGTAGGCGCAGCTACATTGATCAGATAAGGGAGAAAGTTGGCGTTGCGACGTATCAAGAGGTCAAGAGGATGGCTCAAAGGAGGGAGGACTGGAAGATAACCCACCGGCAAGTAAAAAGTACAGTCAACAAGAGAGCTTGTATTTTTTTTATCCTTATTGCCTTTAATTCAGATTCTTCTACACATCGCAGTGTGCACCACTCGTTCATGTCTTCACATTCCGCAGTCGGTAGTCGTTAGTTATTCGCTGACTGGGGACCACCCGCACGCCATGGTGTAGTGTTATGAAACCGCGAGCAAAGGATAACTTTACTGCACTGTAAGCCCGGGGATTCACTCGCATTCACTAGGGCCTATGCACATAACATATTTTTTAGGCGGAGACGCCTTGGCAAAAATTATACTTAAGTAAAAAGAAAAAAAAATGAAAATAAATAAAGAGTTCCCCTTAGTCCTTATTCGAAGCCAAATTTGACAGCTATCTTCGAAAAGAGAAAAATATTCCTGATTCGAAGCTGGCTACGAAACAGAAATCCTTTTAGTTCCATCCGAAGCCAAATTTGGTAGCTAGCTTCGAAAAGGGAAACTATTCCAGATTTGAAGCTGGACACGAAATAGGTACATACTAATATTAAATTGAATTAAACGACCCAAATAAATGTTCAACAAATCCAAGACATAGTAGTTACTTTATATACATACCCAAAAACTGGAAGTCTACAATGTAAATCAGTCATTATTATGATTGCGAGCAGAAACTGGCATTGCAGGTGTACTCAAGTTACGGCTTGTAAAACTTTAAGGGCCACTTTACTGCTGGCAACACTGTTAAACAGTTCAAGGTATAGTTTTCAGGTAGACATACGGACTTATGACAAGCCTATTCTATGTTAGAAGCTACGAGCAACAGAGAACATTTATTAGATCTGCCCTAACTTATGAGAGTTATGAATATAAAATATGACGATGACATAGACATCTTTGTATTGGCTCTGTGCACGACATCAGCGCCACCTAGCGTCCGCAAGTTTGTCGACTCTGAGGTTCTGACGTTTTGAAATTTATGATTGTTTTTTTTTGGAGTCTTTTTGTATTTTTTATTTCAACTCCAAATTTGTTACTTTTACAGGTATCCCGTGAAACCATATCGAAAATACAAACTGAGACATGGATGCACAGAAAAACCAGAAAAAGAGACCAGCACTGGGAATCAAACCCAGGTCCTCAGCAATCCACCACTGCTGGACAGGAATCTAGACATGAATTTTTCCTATGCATACATATCTCAGGTTGCTTATTTCTACTATGCTACTTAAGCAGCAGCACTAGCGACATCTATGTTTCGTCGAGAGACGTCACATTCTTTCGGAACTAACCGCTCACCCAGACAAGAGATGTCACTACTAAGCAATCAAATTATGATTGTTTTTTTTTTAGTCTTTTTGTATTTTTTATTTCAACTCCAAATTTGTTACTTTTACGGGTATTCCGAAAAACCCGGAGATACCTGGGTTTTGAAATTTCAAAAATCAAACCTATAACGTCTTATATTATTATTATTATTTCCCTTGATGGCGGCCTTAAGGCTTGGACCAATGTCAGTTACGATGACAGGGTTGCGGTTAATTCTGCAGAACGCAAACAGTTTGACAGGAGCACGTATTATAGTACTTTTCGGATAGGATGTTTACTTTAGTTTTTTCCATTCCACGCCATGAACGTTTCAGGACAATAATTTATAAAAAAATATACTTACTTGAATTCCGAAAGAACAAAAAAATATATATCTCTATAGCTTAAAAGATTTCGTAATAATAAACAAAAATGACTTAAAATATATTATTATGTTTTAAAACTAAAAAGATAAATTTTAATCTCGTCAACTTTCATCGCGTAAAACGGAACTCTACTTATTTCAATAGAGCTTGACTTTGCTTATCGACCGAATCGACTCCACAATTACTTGTCAAATCGTTTGACTCGCATCATCTGTCAATTAGTACGAGAGCGAAGGTCCTTAGGTGGGATTCGATTGTAGCATTCGAACATGACGGATGTAGACGATATCTAATTTTGGTATTTCTGTTTCTTTGGCTAGTTGAAATATTATTTTGATAGTGTTTTATGCGGCGATTACCTTAACAGTGAACAGTGATCACAAAATTCTATATTGCTCTCGTGTCTGACATTTTTTTAATGCGCAAGTGGTCTCCGTGTGGTTTCTGGAATTTTGCTATCAAGTTGCAAAAACTACAATCACCGTACAACATGCATAAGAAGAATATATTTATCTTTAATTTAACTGACATTGGCCCAAGCCTTATGGCCGCCATTAAGAGGAATAAATAATAAATAAGGTCCTTAAAATAAATGCGTCTTTGTATAGTGTTTCGTATTGTTTGATGTTTTGAACTGTTACTTTGTTATGCAATTTTGTTATTACGGTTTTGTTTTTTTTTTACCGTTATTAGTTTTGATATAGTGCCAAAGAAGACCGCATGGTTTGTGAGATCCCGATAGACAAGCTACGCGGCTACTACGGCGACTACTACTTGCTACGCGGGTGAAGCCGCAGGCAAAAACTAGTTAAAAATATAAACTATTACTAATAAAATCGATTACACACCCTTAGCATATTTGATCGAGAATCGCAATAAATCGATTCGAATTTACATTGTCACAACCCTTTAATTGCTTAATGACATGTGTCACCGTACCCATCCTATCCTATTTTTAGGATTAGAGTAAGTTAGTTTTAGTTCTTTTTTTATTTCTGTTAATTATTGTATAAGGTATTTGTTTGTTTATAAATAAATTTATTCCTCATTGTTAACATATAGTTATAATTTTTCTTGTATGGCTAGTAATAAATTAAATATCGTTTTCAAATAAAAATACGTATTATTTTGACGACCGGTTTTGTGTGTATTACTCAATATAAAATTTCAACCACAAACCGTTTCAAAAGGAAAATTGTTGGTATCTGCTGGACATGTCCAGGATGTAGAGGAATTAAGAACAAAACAGGGACAGTGTTCAAGAATTCAAGAAGACAAACATCTATTACTAAAATTAGGCAGTTAAATCTACACAAATTGCTTTGTTAATGACAGATTCATATGAGTATGACAGACGACAGAACCTACATTATTTCTACTTTTGGCCACTATTAGCGCTGCGATAGATTTCATTAACCCCACCTATTACTTCGCACCCAGCGAATAGACTGCATGTTTCTAACATCAAAATGGCGCACTTTTTTTGACGTCCGTGACAGGGGTTGTGTCAAATTAATTGATGATTAATGCACCGCGCGTTTTGTTCCAAACAGCCAGTCTAGTGCCGTAAGGTACGAAGACGTCAATGGACAATGATTAGAAAGAAAGAAACTTTCATTCACGACATTTCCATCATCATCATCATCAGCGGAACGACGTCCACTGTTGGACCTTCAGTTGCTTCGGTTGGAAGCGGCCGGCAACCACCGTGACCCTGCAGCTTTGACCAGGTCAACCGTCCATCTCGTTGGTGGACCTACGCTGCGCTTGCCGATCCGCGGTCTCATATCCACCTCAAACCTTATAACCTCTTATAGGTACATAAAACATGTTTAAACTTCAAATTCATCCTTCAATACAAAGTGAATTTCCAAAAATTTCAGTAGCGAAACCGCGCTCGGGGGTGAGCTCACCCAAAATAGACAAGAAAACATTTCCAGATTGTAAACCGGTAAGGGTTGGCGAGCCAATAAGGCAACTTTTAATTAACGCTATTATCAGATAGTGGGTTGCCAGATTTAATTCGCGTGCTGTGAATTTTAATTCGCGGGTTCCGGGTAAATTATATGGGGGGTGTTTGGGCTGGAAATAAATTGATATGGATTTTTGTGGCGATTCGTTGCGATCAAAGCCCTACCTCAGTTTGGTTCTCTAATTCAATTTTATTAATTCGTTCTAACTTTTATTTAATTTGACTTTTAATGTAATTGTTATTTTAATGTACCTAATTGAATTGATTTTATTAATGTTTTTCTATCTTTGACATTGTATCTAGAATTTATTTTCTAATTTATTTTGTGTGTCTCTTCTAAAACTGTATTTGCATGCATTTGAGTATGTTTTTATCGCAAATAAATGATTGATTGATTGGTTGTTTAATTATAAGTTACTTGACAGATTCTAGATCACTAGACATGTTTTTCTTTTTTGCTCCGGTTTTATTTTTATTTTTTTATATCATACTTTTTTGATATTTCTGCGAAAAAAGCATTAGAAAAAAGCTGCTTAAAAGTATTAGAGCATGTTTATATTTAGAATAGGCTATATATAGCCTTAATTTTACAATACATTTTTTTTTATTCCACCTCCATATTTTCTTTCGCGGACGCCATACAAATAGTATACCTATACCCTATGTCAATTCAACAGTTAGGACGAATCTAATGGGCTGCAGAGAGGAACAAAACAAATAGGTAGATAGTACATAAATACCATACATAATAAAAACCTACATAGGTTCAGTCGAGTTCATAAATTTGTGAGCAAAGTTTAGATCAAAAATATCTGAACACGACTCTATTGTTAATGGCATAGAAGCGTGTTTAGATATTTTCGATCAAATTTTTGCTCACAAGTTTATGAACTCGACTGTACCTATGTAGGTTTTTTATTATGTTTTATTATTATTGTACACGAGTAAAAAGACTTAATTTGACTTGAGGTTTTTACGTAACGTTAGCAAAATCCACTATGTAATTTTTCGGAATTACTACGGCAAGTTATTGCGAAATCCCGAAATTTCAATTGAATTGGTAGACTTAGTGCTTTAGGTACCTACTCGTTTGATGTCGCGCATAAATCCATTATTAAGTACCATTAGTTTTTACGTAAGCACATACCCACCTAATTTATTTTAACCCTCCTTTGCAAGATTTTTTTTTACTTGTGAATTAAATCAGGATAATTAGTTGAACATTAAGGTAAAAATGTAAAAAAATATATATAAGGTAAGATTAAGGGAATATATCTATTTCTTAATATGATGTAAATATCCATCATTAAATCATTATGCAAACTGATCTTAAGCGTAGTACTAAATAAATTAAACATTATTTTTATGTAGGTAATAATTCTTATTTTATTTTATACAGCAGTTAAAAAATATTTAATATACGTGATATTTCAAAAAACATAATATATTTTTTTTGGCCAAGCTGAAACGAAGATTTGGTCAATTAGTTATTTATTGTATGAATAACAAATAATTCGCCATACCTACTTTACGAGCGAAGTCGTTGCATAATGATGTAAATTGCCATCACATACTTTCGAGTTACTTTATTTTCGATTTTTCGAAAATGTATGCACAAAAAGTAATGTTGTAATAATGTGTAAAGTGTTGTTGTAGTAATGTGTTATATTTTAGTCTCGTAGCTATTTTTGTATTTGTTTTGTTTTGTGTGACTTTCCGTAATTTCACTCTCCTGTGGCCCGGCGGAAGACCAGTGCTGGTTTTCAACCAGCGATATGCTGAGCCGGGACCTTTTTATAGCGGCAAACACTTCTTTTTGTTATATTTACTAATTTATGTGTCATTGCTGTTATAAATAAATTATTTCTTTCTTTCTTTCTTTCTTTCTAATATAATATCAAATAACATACCTATTACACATTTATTTTTCCGCATAAATCAATATTTTTGCAGTAATGTCCTCCAGAATACAGCTAGAAGGTCAAGAGTTTATGTAAATGGCGCGAAACGGCGAGCCCGCGAATTCAAATTTGAAATGTCGAAATTCTGTTTATTTATAATTTCACAACTATGTTCCATTTCATGCTGTACTGTTGTTGAAACCTGACCCTTGTTAAACACTTCATCATTATCAGCCGGAAGACGTCCACTGCTGAACAAATACCTCCCCATTAGAACGCCACAGTGAACAACAACTCTCGACTCACGACTCACGATGTCGTCAGTCCACCTGGTGGCAGGCCTGCGAACGCTTTGTCTTCCAGTGCCCTTAGTGTAAGTTTTCGGTTAACTACAAAATACGTCTCGATCGCGTTCGCGTTAAAATCTCAATTTGTATGCAAACACGAACAGCGCCTCTAGCGGAACGTTTGCGATGTTCGTGTTTCCATACAAATTGAGATTGTGATCTCCACTCGCGAAATTTTCTCCCCCAACGGTTATCCGTCCTTCGAGTGATGTGGCCCGCCCATTGCCACTTCCCTACTCTATAAAGCCGCGGCACTTTAAACTTTTTTCTAAAATTCTGGTTCAATAAACTCTGTCTCGAACAGTCTAACATTATAAAACTGTAGCAAAAGTTGCCCGAACAGCCCCCGTGGCTGAAACAGCTGCTGCAATCGAATCCAACTTGTCTCGAACTCGCCTGTAGCACTTTTTGATCTGTAATAGGCTTTGACCAGTGAGCTTATAAATACGATAGTAGCATATAATACGATAGTAACATAATAATATCATTGGCTTTGACAAGTTAGCTGGAATTTTTGTATTGGATATAAAGCTACGAGTATGAGGCTTCGTCTAAGTAAGCAACAGGTTATCCTTAGGTGCTAATAATAAATGCGAAAGTATGAGTTCTTGTTAGTCAACAGAGATTTTTCCGAAATGGTGGTAGATCTTTTTTGACATTTATAAGTGCTTATTATATTATAGATAAGACGAACAAAGTCATTTTTACTTTGACTTTTTTGACTCTGGCTTTTCATTAACGGTACTGGCGAAGGAAGTTGTGCGAATACACCTGTAGACTGTATATCTTTGGAGTGTAAATTAGTTTAAAAACACAACTT
Source organism: Choristoneura fumiferana (assembly GCF_025370935.1). Lineage (NCBI taxonomy): Eukaryota > Metazoa > Arthropoda > Insecta > Lepidoptera > Tortricidae > Choristoneura > Choristoneura fumiferana. Next base: position 2,467,905 of record NC_133490.1, on the reverse strand, counting down.
TTAATAATAATGGAAAATTAAACACACAGCGCGGACAAGGGCTGTGACAGGACTCTCGTTATTCTTTTGTTTTCTTTCCGCGCTGTTATAGTCTAAGGCGCTGTTTGCTATCCAATTTTAGTAGTGGCCAATTGCTAGACAGCGTAGGTAGGTATACAAACTCTTCGTGCGTCGTCTACAACACCGTTCTGTGAGACAAGTATATAACTTGTGGTGAATAGAGATAAAGGGCTCTACAACAGTACACCGTATCACAGCATGACCGTACCTAAAAGGTTTGGCCACATGCAGTCGCTCGTCGCTCGATTGCAGCGATAAATCTGGTCACGTGACCCCATTTTGAAGGTGATTTTGAATTTCCGGCATATTTCCGACGACTCAAAAAAGTAGCGTCAAGTCGCCGCGTCGAGCAGCAGCGACAAGATGGCTTCTTGCAGGAATGGTCTTAGCCTTGGAAGCTGATTTCTTAATCTCATTTATTAGCAGTCGTGACAGTAGTACAAAAAAGAAATTGGATTGAATTAAAAAAGTAAATTACCTACAGTGTTTTGCCGAAATTGAAGAGGTGTTTTTTCCCAGCGATAAAGCTCATAATTTTTAGCTTTATCGCTATATTGCTATATGTCACGTGACCAGATTTGACGCTGGACACGAGTGCATGTGGCCGCGCCCAAAAGCAAAGCACGTGTCAGGCAAAAATATGTTCTTTGTATAGAAAAGTATTAGACTATGTATCTTTATGTTTTTGAAATAACCATGTATGTTAGGAAGAACATATGTGATAAGCCAAAGGCTACTAGAAACACAGGGAAGCTTAAAGTTCCATCTTACAGACTGGCTAAAACCAAAAAGTCGTTTCTGGGATATTGCATAAGTATGTTTTTATAATAAAATTCCAAAAAAAAATACAAATGAAACAGATAGAGAAGAAGCCATTAATATCAAAGGCGTATTATAAAGTTAATGATTATATCATGGACAGGGATATTTGGAAACAATGACGATCCGCATTAGCTATCCCTTCAAATAGCGAACCTACTGTGTTAAAAAAGTTGTGTTAAATACTTGTGATGTATACATATCATTTAATAATATTGTAAATCTGTTTAAAAAAATATACCTCGTTGAGTTTCTTGCCGGATTCTTCTCAACAGAGGTTCTTCCGAACCGGTGGTAGATTTTTTTTGACAATCATAAGTGCTTGTCATAGCCTAAATTGAATAAAGATATTTTGACTTTGACTTTGACTTTATGCCCACTGGCACGTTTCGTAACCAACCGTCGCCGTCGCATGTCAGTATGCGTTTGACATTCCGTTTGACACTTCGATTGACACGTTCTACTACGGTCATGCCATGATACATGTAATGTGTAGAGATCTTAAGGCGGCTTACCAGTGAAGGTGGAACTGGTGAAGATCCTGACGATTTTGGAGCTGACGGGTGGCAGCAGCTTTAAGGAGCCGGAGAAGATCAGGTCAACGGTGCGGTCGTCCATGGTTCAGGAACTGGCTGGAAAGATAAACAACTATAAGAAAAAAACTTTTAAAATTATAAAATTTATGACTCTCATCGCTGGAGAGTCGTCGGTTTTCTTCTTTTTCCTGAAAATTTACTCGAGAAAGAAATAGAGCGCCGATCTTCGGTTATTAGTTCCTAACGATATTAGCAAACTAGCTTTCATATATTTTATGCAATAAAACATACACATAGGTGTATCATAAAATAACAATAAGCATTCAATTAAACAAAACTATCCTAAACTTAAAACACTTACATAAAATAAAAATAAAACCTAAAACTAAAACAAATTACTAGTAAAGACCCTTCAGCAAGGTCGCGAAGATGCTGCCAGCGTTTCCTCTTTGAATAGACAAGCTAATTCGTTGCCCGAGGAAGCTGATCGAAATTTCTTAAAAATGTTTATTCACGGACTAAAGGTCAAGACACCGAATGGGACAAAGAGTCCTGTCCAGCAGTGGTGTAGGGGTTATAGCACGCAGCACGGATTGCTGAGGACCTGGGCTCGATTCCCAGTGCTGGTCTCTTTTTCTGGTTTTTCTGTGCATCCATGTCTCGGTTTGTATTTTCGATTTGCTTTCTTTAGCCCGATACACTAAACTTTCCATTTACGCAAACCGCTAAAATTAGCAAAAACTAATCCTGTACAAATCAAAGCCGATAAATCTTCAAATCCACACTAAACCCATTCCGGAAACTTTATCATTAAAACATGCCACCGCATTACCTAATGCCTATATTGCCTAATATCGTTTAATATCTACCCACCCTGCAGTGTCGACTAGGGTTAAAGATACGCCCCGACGGTTCCGATAAGGACCTTTTAGTGTTATTTCACGTGCAGTGATAAAAGCGATTTATACAGGCGTGATAAGCGGTGATGAGATTGGCAACGGGCGCGGTTCGGAGTTCACGGGTTTTTATTCTGTATAGTCATCTAAGTATGACTGTTCGTCTGTCACACAAGTTTAACAGCCATTACCGTTAGAGCTACTGTCTTAATTTAAACATGGATTACTAATGTATGGGCAAAAAACTTTTTCCCAAAGTATCACATCCCAAAATATTTTACTCAAGTTATCATTTGGCAAAAAATCATTTGCTAAAACAACTTATCGCAATTATACAGTTAGTAATTTTTTTTTGGCAAATTATTTTTTCGAAAATAATAATAAGTCATGTTTCATATTACCAAGTATTATTTAGTCAAATGTATCGTTTGGCATAAAGCACTCTTCTCAAAATATTGCATGGCATAATAACTTACTTTTCTGGTAGCAGTTCGTTTCTGTGGGGGATTATTCTGAACAAAAATTTTTTTGGAATATAATATTAGCCAAAAGAAAACGTTTGCTTAATAAACGTTTGTCATAATAAAACTTGACAATGTAAAATTATGCCAAATGATTATTTGACCAAATGAATAAAATGCGAAATGTGCTACAGATTCGTTTGGGATATGAAACTACTGCGATAAGTTTTTTGGGAAGTGACATTTGGCGAAACATATTTTGCCCAAACGAAGTCAGAGTAGTAATTCACGTATACAGGGTGGATTTCGACGAGGGACCTTTGCGGAACTGGCAGATAGTTCTGTATTTGGGCACGTAATTTCTGCTGCATTCGGTTTTATACAGAAGTCCAGTTTGTGTCGGCGACTCAAAATGAGTTGTACACATTGTATAAAAACAAAATGTGACCGAAAATATGTGACTCACAACGCAAAAACTATACCTACCTAATACGTTGGTCTGGCTTCAGCCTAAATGGATGAGATTTTTTTATTGACTGCGTGATCACTTGCTTATTCCCACCATTTGGCTCGCAAACCATTAAATCTAACAGTCAAAATGAAATTCCATAATTATAACTCGAACCACGCGTTTTCTTAGAGATAGACCAAGCTAGATTACCTTTATGTTCACCCCCGAAACCCCCACATGTATACTCGTAGCGAAATTCAACGAAATTATTAAAGTCAAATTCAATATCTCGAAAACGGCTAAGCCGACTTTGATGAAACATGTCTTAGAACCATCGCTAGATAAATTGATTTCAAATAAAAAAAACCGCATTCAAATCGGTCCACAGAGCTACGGTGCCACAGTCAGACACACAAACATAAACACACATAGCGGTCAAACTTATAACACCCCTCTTTTGGCATCAGGGGTTAAAAAAACCATAAAATTGCTCGTGTAAACGCAATTTTTAAAATAAACATGAAACAATTCTGAATTGGTAATTTTATGCGGTCTCCGCGGAGATCGCTCGTTTTGCCATCGCGTAAATCGATTGGTAATTTTTGCTCTCCGCGGTCTTCGTCTGGGTTCTGGCGTAACATCAGTGTTTTGTTCCTTTGAGCAATCTTAAAAACTCAGCCTTGGTCCTTTTGCACTCTGCAGCGCACACAAACAACATCATCATCATCCCAGCCTATATACGTCCTACTGCTGGGCACAGGCCTCCTCTCAGAATAAGAGGGGTAACTATAAAAACATCTAGTAACATCTAGTAGCATAGCGTACGGTTGTGTTGCTTTGAAGATGAGCTCTGGTTGAGTTCGAAACGCGTCAGTGTAGTGTGGTGGTGGTGATAGATGTGTGGTGTCCTTACAGTGTGGAGGTGGAGGAGCTGCATGAACACGCATATCTTGCATAAGCGTAGCTATCATAAGGTCGCGGGTGAGTTTTAGTTCATAAAATGTTTACTTTTAAATTCGTACTGATGTTTTGTATATGTAATCTTGATTGTGTGTTGGCAGTACCGAATAAACCTTTTATCTATAAACAGGCACGTAAGGCTAGTGTTATTTAATGAATAAAATACAAGAGTAATAATTTGGTTCTATGCAAAATCCTTAATTTAAACAAACGAATGCGTAATAATTCCAAACTTAACGGCAAGTAAGGCGGTGGCCTGGCACGAGCGTAGCGTGCCGCGTTTGACAGCTTTGACACGTATAAGAATGCAAATTTACGATCGTTGTTTTCGAAGTCTGATTTTATATGAAAAGTTGTTTTTAATTTATTGAAAGAAGATTTTAAGATTTTTCATGCTGGTTTTGGATTGCATTTTTTTTATGTAGATACATCACCATAATCATCCCAGCGTGTATACATCCTACTATTGGAACAGGCCTCCTCTCAGAATGAGGAGGCTTGGGCCGTAGTTATCACGCGAACCCAGTGCGGATTGGAAACGTCACGCACACCTCCTGAGTCCTCGCGTACTTTATAAAGGACTAATTTAACACTAAGAAAAACGGCCGAATGTACTTTATAAAGTACAAATTGTTCATTGAATAAATAAATCTGAGAATTTTGAAACAATATCCAAAATAACAAAGTAGGTCAACCACGTCTAGGTCTTAAGCACTAAGTTTGTTAAAAAACGTCAGGACCCAGGAGGTTAAATAGCTTCGCAAGTTTGTGCAGGTTGCCTGCTGCTGAGCTGGCAACGTTGCATTTTTGTTAGTTTTTCTCGATTATTACATAAAAAATGAATGAAAATTAAAAATTGTGGTCTGATGGAACTCTTCTTAATATATAAGTCAATGTGTCTACTCGTACTCCAATAATTATTTGTTATAGACTTATATTCTTTAAAAACGAATTAATGTTCAAAACTGAGTATTCATTACTTAATACTCAGTTTTGACGCATTT
>NC_133490.1:2429249-2461372 GCF_025370935.1 Choristoneura fumiferana | reverse complement strand
AAAAATTCTGACACGTCCCAGAAATAAAGTCATATCAGATATCTATGTACTTTTTCTCGTGTCAGATATTGATACCGGTGACTGTACTTATCAGCAAAATTTCTAAATCAAATTTCGCAAATGTCAAAACGTTCAAACTCAACCATTATTCTTCGACAGCAAATTATCGATCGTAGCACTTCGTAGAAACCTAGAGGTACTTACAAAACAACGAAGTAGGTATCTATACTATAATACATGAAACTAAGCACTCTCACCTGGCACTAGTTCTTTAAAATTAAATCAATACATTGCACCATTCTAAATGTTAAGGTCACTAAGTTAACAGTTCAAAAATAAATACAACTGGCACATTCAAACAAGCATCACAGCCCAAACCGCTTTAAAAAAAAACTAAAACGATTCCCTTTTGTTTATGATTTAAAAAGTTACAATTTGAAACGCGTGGTGTTCGATTGTGAAGGAAATTTGGACTGTGAAAGTGATTTGAAAATGCGATTCTATCTTGTTATTTCGTTGCTAGGCAACCGTTCGATATGAATAGTACAATGTTACTTTAGTGCTGAGTGCATTAGGCAGCAACAGTGATGTTAATTAAACCTTCGAAAAGTGACTGTTACCAAGGCCGTGGTTTATTTGTTCTTCTGTGCAGCATTAGGTCTAGAGAACAATTAATGAATAACATAGGTAGGTACCTCAGTGAAGCCGACTTCCATATTACTTATGACGCACGTCGAAATTTAACCCGCAGTACTCCGCACCACCACTTCGAGGCATAGGTTTAGAAAAAAGTCCACTGTTAAATATTTACCAACACAAAAAATACTATTTACGACGACCAAGTATATCATCATTTATATTTATTTATTTTACAAAAACCGAACACAACCGTTATGATAAAAGTGATGAAAGTGGTGGTGAAAGTTTGTCAATTGTGTTTTGTTTCTTTCGTTTTGTACAATAAAGAGTTTACATAAATACATACATGATAATAACCGCCGAGAACCGCTACACTAACCGCTGACAGCCGCTTTTTTCAGAAGTCAAGGCGCGTGGCAATAGATTTGCGCCAAACAGCCACTGACAGAAATAGAGGATAAAAATTCAAAAAATTGTTCTCCATCCAAAATAATTGCACTAGTGACTAGCGTCGAAGATTCCTTTTTTGTCCATTTGCATAGGTCTATTTAAATTGTCTTATTTTCGGTTTTATATATGAAAATATATACTTATTAAAATTGTCATTTTTAACATATTTACAGTAAAATGACGAAATTTATAAGCCGTCTGAATGACAGGCGGTGCTACGCATTTATTTGCAAAATTATGTTGGTTGTATACCTAATAGAAAAAAAATGGAGATTTCAAATACTTATTAAAAAAATCTGAATTATTGCTAATATTGGTTCTGTTAGTGAAATAAGTACACATTATAATAAATATCATCAGCAAATTTAAAGTTCATAAGTCTATAGACTTATAGGACATTAAACAATATTTTTTTACAAAAAATTCTAAAAGAAGCTACCTTTGGTGACTTCGCACTCCTTTGTTTTTCCAATATTTATCTAAAACGAAAATTACAGTACAACTATAAATAAGTAGGTGCTTTGCTCACCCGTGACCTAATAATAACTGCATCTATGCAACAAATTTGTGTTCATGCCACTCTTCCATGCATGGTTAGCATGTAGTGGTTGGCTAGCATGGTGAACGGATGTGTTGCTTTGAGGATGAACTCTGGTTGGGTTCGAAACCGGTGGTGCTGGTGATAGGTTGGGTTTGTTTGATTTGTGTGTGTTCTTACAGTGTGTTCACACATTTGTTGCTTAGATGCAGCTATCGTAAGGTCCCAGCTAGCAAAGTCTATAGTTCATAGAATCTATGCCTATCCTAAGCATAGGTAACAAAGGTGTATCCCTGTTAGCTATAAAAGAATACAAAAGCAATCCATTAGTAACCGCGTTGTATGCAGGCCGCACCTTGGCTGCGACTCTGGGCGTTGTCTTTGGGTTGTGGTGGAAGTTAGAAGCGTGTAGAGGCTTCATGGGAGGTAGCGGGAGAGATTTGTTTTATTATTATGTGTATATGAATGCATAACTTTTTATTATGCTTCAAGACTATATGAAATCAGGGCTTTAAAGAAAAAAATAGCGGACAACAAAAGAAGCAGATCAATCCGGACATCAGAAACAGAGTAGACACGTAATAAAAGTCTTATAGTGCCTCTCCAACTAGCGGAGGTTCCCCTTTCTATATTTTCATATTCATTTATTGCGATCATGTTCATTTGTACAATTATTGTAGACCTTAAAGTAAACATGCGAGTAGGTACAGTCAAGGGCAAAGATATCGACACGGCCAAAGTTACAAAAATATGTATACCTACACGACTTTATGCACTTGACATTAAGGCCGTGTATACATTTTTTGCAACTTTGGCCGTGTCGATATCTTTGCCCTTGACTGTACATGATACCCTGTTAGGGCACTGCAATTTTCTGACATTCTAAATTTTAAATTTTTAGCGAGGTTTACGGTTTAAATGTAATTATCTCTGTGGAACTCGTGATTTCAAGCCGTCCCCGGATATTTCTTAGTCACAACTTCTTCCTACAATCTCTTTTTCAGCCACTTTGCTTTAATAATTTTATAGAATAGCTAACAACAGTCGGAACTTTCCCGGCGTTAAATTAGCAATTCAATTTTCATATGGGACATTTTTTATTGTTAGAGGGAGGAAAACAAGCGAGCGTGTCATCTGTTGGGAAGTGATCACCAGCGCCCATGAGTATCAACTAATCAAGCAGTCATTGGTCCGTTGCCGGCCTTTTAAGAAAGTATAAGCTCTTTTCTTGAAAGCCCCTAATGCATAATTATGCGGAAACACTGCTGGAAGTTGATTCCACAATTTTGCTGCATGTGGCAGGAAGTGTCAAATGAACCGTATAGTAGAAGACCGCCATTTATTGGGATGGTGTCGATGAAATTTAGACTCTCGGTGGGAGGTGCGATGGTGGTATTTCGCAGCAGGTAGCAGATATACAATACATGGGTAAAAATAGACAACAAACAAGGTAGCCAAGTGGTTTGAGAACCGGACTACGAAGCTTGATGAGGTCCTGGGTTCGATCCTCGGTCAAGGCATACTTATGAATAATAAGAATGTTTATTCCCACATCTTGGACGTATAAAATATGCTCTGGCCAGCGACAGCTGTCCACGCATTTTTTACGAAACTTTAATCTGGTATCACTTTTGAGACTGTCAAAATTGACATGTTGTCATTCTAGTCCTGCTTAAATAATGTTGATACTTCTGTTCTATGAAATAAATAAATAATTTTTTGTTCTGCCATCCGCAAAATGCAAATTTTCAGCCAATCTGGTCAAAAAGGTCCCAAAATGTTTGCGTCTAGACTGTACGTAAATGGGCACTGACAAAGGTCATAAAATTTACCAAGGGACTCCTAAAGTGCATCATCAACTTTCACACATACTACATAAATTTTTATGCAGCTTGAAGAGTCCCGAGTATAATTTAATATCTGGTAAATGTAAACAATATTTAAGTATCAACATCGTTTAATCAGTGTACAGCAAGTGTTGTCAGCCTAATTTTTTTTTAATTTACCTCAGTTACTTGTGGACAGCTTTCGCTGGCCAGTGTCTGATACACACTTCATTTAATATATGTTTTTGTATTGTATGTTTATTCGTTGCCCGTACCCATAGTAAACGCTTTGCTTAGTTTGGGACTACGTCAAATCTAAATGGTGTCAATTACGCCATGACATTATTACTAAATCCCCTCATTACCATCATTAAGGATAATGCTTGCGGATAGTTCTCTAGTGTTAAATAAAAGCTTATAATAGCACAACCAATATAAAAAGCCGTGGTGGCCTAGTGGTTTGACCTATCGCCTCTCAAGCAGAGGGTCGTGGGTTCAAACCCCGGCTCGCACCTCTGAGTTTTTCGAAATTCATGTGCGGAATTACATTTGAAATTTACCACGAGCTTGCGGTGAAGGAGAACATCGTGAGGAAACCTGCACAATCTGCGAAGCCATTCAATGGTGTGTGTGAAGTTCCCAATCCGCACTGGGCCCGCGTGGGAACTATGGCCCAAGCCCTCTTGTTCTGAGAGGAGGCCTGTGCCCAGCAGTGGGACGTATATAGGCTGGGATGATGAATAGCATAACCAAGATAAAAAAGGGGCGTGAAATTTAATAGGCCTTTAGTCAGCAGTGTGTGGATTTGGGCTGATTTGATTGATAGCTATGAAATACCGCTAGTAAACTCGCATTCACGTAAGAAAATCGCATCGAAATCGTATCTGTTTGAGAGCTACGATGTCAAAGACAGACATTGGCGTCAAACATAAATACCCCTCTTTATAATAAAATAATCGTAATAACAATTTATTTAATTCATAAAGATAACATTGACGACCGGATGGCTAAGTGGTTAAAGAACCTGACTACCTTTGTATGAAAATACGAATGTTTGATCTCGGGTATTGGATGTTTAATATGTATTTATCTATTTAAGTATGTTTATCCGTTGCCTAGTGTCCATAGTACAAGCTTTGCTTAGTTTGGGACTAGGTCAATTTGTGTCAAGTGTCCCATGATATTTATTTATTTTATTTATCTCATTCTTGTTAGTATAAATCTTAAAAATAATGTTAGTACTTAAGAACTAAGTAAGATTTAACACGTCAAATAGTTTAATTAAAAACAGGACAACACACATGATCAGCTTGATCATAACTGATTGACTGAGGTTAAAAATACCAATGGCTCGCGTGACTTCGAACTTTCCCGCCTCACGCCCGTAACTCCTGGCTTACACCGCACAACGGAAACCCGTCTATTTTCGTGATGCCAGCGATTCTTACCTGCCCCGTTTTCCACTATTAGACTGAACATAAACTCACTTCCGACGCCGTTACGGTTAAATTTATTTCAGTTCAGTTTTACTTGTAACTTATAACTTGTTTTCCATTTAACTTGTAAAGGGCATGTGGTCGTTTAATGACTTGTAAGGGCGGACGTTGGGTGTACTTAGAATTTGTGGGAGCGCTTGCACGCAGTGTTGAGGGAATGAGAGTAATATTATAAATCTGTGTATCCAAATGTGTCTGTTGCAATGTCAAGTAAAAAAAAAGTCAAAAGTGTTTTAAACATAGGCAATGGCTGCATAAATGCAGAGATGTTACATTCTTCGTGTTGCACTATATGCTATGGTTAACTAATTTTTCACCGAAAATATTTTTTTATTTTTTTTATTCGACTGGATGGAAAACGAGCAAGTGGGTCTCCCGATGGTAAGAGATCACCACCGCCCATAAACATCTGCAACACCAGGGGTATTGCAGATGCGTTGCCAACCTAGAGGCCTAAGATGGGATACCTCAAGTGCCAGTAATTTCACCGGCTGTCTTACTCTCCACGCCGAAACACAACAGTGCAAGCACTGCTGCTTCACGGCAGGATTAGCGAGTAAGATGGTGGTAGCAATCCGGGCGGACCTTGCATATTTTTCCAAATGATCCATTTCCCTAATGTTTCATATGGATGCACATTTTTTGAACCGTAGATAAGTACTTACATCAGCATTGTTATAAAACTAACCTAACCAAACCTATAGAGTTCTATGGAATAGTCCTGAAATATATCATAAATAGTTAACAATACCATTACCACGCCCACACACGCTCAGGCCCTATACCACGAAGTGCAAAACTCGAACTTGGTATGTTGCCGTCCCACTGGCGCTTATGTAATTTAATACGCAAGTGAAAGGGACGGTGCGATACGAACTTCGATTTGCGAGTTTCGTAGTAGCCCCTCTGTTCCCAGTAGTCCTACTAGGTTTGGCTACGGCAGCGGTCGGGGGACCAGTAGGACAGAGGGGGTGCTGAGAATTCCTGGGAGAACGGATACGGCTGCCAACACGTTTACTTGGCTACATATAATGTTCTTCTTCTTCGTCGTGTCGCTCTTGGCAGAGCGGTCGTGGTCACATTGAGGCGTCCGCGTCGGTGGTATAGATGCGGACGCAGCTCTCCGTACGATCTCGTGCCGTACCATTCTGTTGGCAGACTGTCTGGCACAGTCAGATAAGCCATTTCCTACAGCAGTCTTCACTTGGTCAGTCCAGCGCATAGGTGATCTGCCGCGCGATCTGGTTCCCTCCACTTTTCCCTGCCCGACTAGCCGCTCAGTGGAGTCGCCATATCGCCTGGAGACATGTCCAAAGTACTGCAGTAGACACTATTAATGGAAGAACGCTACCAGAAACTGGAATCTGATGGAGTGGAGACTTAGAACGGGGCGGAGAAACGTTGGTAGACAGGAGATGAGGTGAGGCGGGAAGGTGCTGAATGAGGAGAGCACTGGACCGAGATGAGCGGCGAGCAATGCAGGATGCCTACACTCAGCATTGGGTGGCTATGGGCTGAAGATGAAGGAGAGAAAATAAGAAGGGTTAACAGTTTCAGAGAAAAAAAACGTCATTCGTATGAAACATTTGGGAAAAATATTTTCGACAAAAAGCCAGGGTTCTGGACTGATGACTCCGCGTAAATTGCGGGCAGCTGGTGGATGAAAGTGACGAGTTATCGTTCATTGTGGACGTCAAACCGATGCTTTTTCTCAACAATGGACGTCTTTCGGCTGATCGTGATGATATTCATCACCACATGTATAATCTATAGACCTTACAAAACCGTCAGTTGACGAAAATTTCCTCCATCTATTTGATACTTTCTAAATCATGATACAAACTCTCTCGGCTTCGGCTCAGTAAATCAAGTTAACGATCGCCGTTAATGCTGTAATTAGTTAATGTCGCGTTAATGAAACACCCGTTAACATTAATGGAGTTACGTGCGTTTTTTTACTGTCCTGAAAATGTTCGGATATACGGAGTGTTTTGGCGAATGAATGTGTATCTATGAATTGAAACATTACTTAGAAGTTTGTGTTTATGCAGTTCCTCCACCTTTGCACTGCAAGAACACACAAACCACCACCACCACTGTACACAGACGCGGTTCGAACTCAACCAGAGCTCATCTTCAGAGGAACACAACCGTTTACCATGCTACTGATTTGTGTGTTTTGTGTGTGATCTTACAGTGTAAACGTGGAGGTGGAGGAACTGCATAAACACAATTTTTTTACATAAACGTAATAGCTTATCATAAGGAGCAAATTAGATTGATATAAAATACCTGAGTTAATAAATTAATGACAGTGTAATCTTTATAACCTAACCAACAAAAATTTGGAAAACCTCCGACTTTCTCACTTCAAAGTTCAATATCTCAATAACGGCTAAACCGATTTTGATGAAACATTTCTAAGAACCATCGCTAGAAAACCTGATTTCCAATAAAAACCGCATTCAAATCGGTCCACCCGTTTAAGAGCTACGGTGCCACAGAGAGACACAGAGACAGAAACACACAGATACACAAACACACATAGCGGTCAAACTTATACTCGTAACACCCCTCTTTTTGCGTCGGGGGTTTAATAGGGGGGTTAATAGGGGGGAATAACTCATCGCATATTCGGCCTATACCTACGGGCTGGGCCCTACAACAGGAGCAAGTAATCAAAATATAGATCGTACTTGGCAAACTGAACAACATTAGCTCAGCGACTTTTAGTGGTACATTGTCTCTTAAGGGCAGTAATTAAGGAATTGCGAATGAGAGTCTATTAGAGCTCGAAGTTGAAGACTGAGGGCTTTAATGAGTCGATGTTCGTAATACCAGTACATGGCCCGTGTGATATACAATGTTTTTCATCACATTTGTGATTACAATTTGTAAGACTAAAATATTGTTTTTACAAAAATTCAAATACTAATTCAAATTCAAATTCAAATCATTTATTCAGTAAGTAGGCCGCAATGGGCACTTTTACACGTCATTTTTTAAACTACCAGCGCTTTCGGAAAGACCGTCATTGCCAAGAAGAATGAGCCGCAAGAAACTTGGCAGAAAGTCATTTGGCCAAATTGGCCAGCAAAACGGAAAATCTTAGTGGATACGGCCAGTTTTCACAAGTTTAGTTCTTCTTATGTTTTGTAGTGCGACATCTCTAGCTGAGTCAGTGATTGGCGGCGGTGGACAAGCGGCCTTATGGTACAAAAGGGTTCAGCCCGTTTTCACAAGTTTAGTTCTTCAACTTCCGTAGTACGGCAGCTCTAGCTCAGTTGGAGGTAGTGTCGGCGGTGGACAATGAGGGCTATCGTTTTTTGTCTCACTAGATGGCGCACTGTTGCGTGAGGTTTTTAAGTATGGCTTTCAAAGTCTGTTATTACGGGCGTGAAAACAAAGTTTAGATTAAAATCATATTTAATACACCTTAAAACCGTACCATAAAAATATCGAGCATGCCACAGTGTTCCATAGTCCCCGTTTTGTTCGGAAAAAAGGGAGGACAAAGGTTTCCGAAAGACAAAACTGTCTCAAAACACAGACATTCATTGCCCCGGAACGCATATTTGCCATAATTAATTTCAGATTGCAATATATTCACACAATTATTCTAATTATAAATAAACCCGCGTAGCTCACCCAAAAACTATGAGATTTGACATTTCGGAGACCTCACGCTACACTAGCGCCTCTAGTGGCGAATTCATACGCGCTTAGCCCTCATTGGGCTTAGGGTACATGTGGGTTCGGCCCGTTTTCACAAATTAAGTTCCTCTTATCACAAGTCCTGTGTTGAGATAGCTCTAGCTGAGTCAGTTATTGTGTCGGCGGTGGACGATCGGCCTTAGGGTACAAGTGGGTTCGGCCCGTTTTCATGAGGTTAGTTTCGCGTCACGCATCACCGTGGCCGGCCTCAACTGGCGACTCGTAAATGTGGACTATTGAACTAAAGTAATTGTTAGAAGCGCTCTTACGTGACGGCTTGTGTCCATAGCACGACGGTTTTCAATTCAAATTATATTAGGTACTAATATTTTTATGTCCTTTATATTTTGTATTATATAATGCTGTTTCTTTTTCTAAATAAATAAATAGTTTTTTTTGTAAAAAAATATATTTTAATATAAGATTTTTGCAGACTGTACTTTTAGTTGACTGTACGTGCATTTTTTTTTTATAAAACGAGGGGGCAAACGAGCAGACGGGTCACCTGATGGAGAGCGATCACCGTCGCCCATGGACACCCGCATTGTCATCTTAACTATATTTCCGTAAGAAGTCGATGCCTTAAACTATTGATTAATCTGTCATCTCCCAGGATAACAGGATCAAAGGAATTTGGGCACAAATTTGTGCCTCTGGGAGAGGACAGGTTAATTCCGTTTTGTAGAGAATATCCTGCCTAGATCACCAGAACGTCACTACCAGATTATTGCATTGTCACCAGATTTACACGAGTATGCCAAATTTCAAGTTCGTCCGACCACTAGAAATGGGTCAAATTTAACTTGCAAGATTTGACTCGCACATACCCATACATACATAGTTAGTTACATACATTGCAAGTTAAATAAAAGCTTGTAAAAAATACTAGATTTTATCCGCGACTTCGTACGCGTAAACCTTTAGGTCCTAGTAGTTGAATTGCAATTCTGGGATTTCACAAAAGCCTTTGGGAATCCATAAGTTATATTTATCGGAATGGCAAAGAAAATCAAGTGCGGGTAGGGCGAAAAACTTGCGTGCCTAACCGCCTAACGAATATGATATCCTTCACTGCAGTCGAATCGTGACCACGACCGCTGCAATGTGACCGAAACGTCGAAATATCGAGGTAACTTTAGCAATAAATAGTGCGTGATTAAGTCTTCTTAAAAAATTATAATTATAAACCGTTACTGCTACGGTTGGATTTATCCCTTGGGAATTGTCAAAAATTGCATTGTGAGTTTAACTATCGTTGCACAATAACAGCTAAGTATAGCAAATTTAATGTCTCATATCCTAGGGGTTGAAATATACCGATAAAACATAAAGCCATAAAATTTTGGATATAGCACAACTAAAGATCACAATGTTGATCAAACAATCAGAATGTATTTGACATAATTTATAATTTTAATTTTAATCATCAAACTGAAATAACACTAACGTAGAATCATCATCATGTCAGCCGAAAGACGTCCACTGCTGGACATAGGCCTCCCCTAAGGCTAACGTAACAAGGTCAATTAATTCTAATATCAATAGTTGACTGTAATTTAGTGCAATTTATTCCATATCGTATTTTGACTTTGTAATCCTAGATTTTTAGTAATGAACTGACTTTAATCAATCTTAATTAAAACGCACATGACTTAATAAATGTTACAAATTCCCGCGGAAATTAAGTAAAACCAAATCTCAATCAAATGTCTGCCTTAATGATTCACGCAAAAAAGCCTAGTAAAATATAAATAACTAATACCAGCCCTTTTATCTCACGAAATCAAAAACCAAGGAACCATCTAAATGTAATCCATCGCGGCTCAACGGGCAACTCGGCAAGGCACCTTTGCACCTGGTGTGACGCGAGGTGGTTTATTTGACCGATTCTGTTTTTATCTAACCTTTTTGTTATTTATTTAATTTTTTGTAACTCTTAAGTAGTAATTCGGCGTCGAGAACTCTAGGTTCTTGGGGTAAGGGTGCGCTAGAGCTACACAGGGAGCTCAGCAATAGGTTAAGGGAGGCAACAGGCAACCCTCACGCCGGCAGCTTTCTCACGCAAAGAATCTCAATCTCTTTTTAGAATAAAGTTTTAGTTTTAGTTATTTAAATTTAATAGTAGTTTTAGTCCTATGGATATTTTGTACTTTCTTATTATTTCTTAATAAATTATAGTAATAATTTACTTATTTATTTTACTTTGAATGATTTACATTTGAATATTTAAAAAATATATATTTGAAGCTCCTATAATACGCGACAGCTGACTGACGCAGACTCCGAAGGTAACCCACAGAGGCCCACTTAAACTTTAGTTTGAGTTGGAACTTGCTGAATATAAGATGTCACTAAGCTAAGTCACCGAGGACATCGCGGAGTTATCAGGGAATACAAACTCGGAACTGTATTAATAAACTAAGCTTGAGGATAAATCTTGCCTAGCTAACTGAAGTTTCTTTGCTCATTGGCATATCTAGTGTTATTTTTCAGCTAGCCTGGATTTTTGTGTGAAGATAAGATATAAAATTTTGAATCGGTAGCCCAGCATCCTGAGGTGGGCACTGGACCATGCTGGGGTGGACACGGCCCACCCGGCCTCCCCTTAAACGCCCATGTCTTTGATCGATTTGCAGAGCTTTCTATCCTTTGGGGTCATTGCAAAATTCGTCGTTTTTCTTATGTAAATTAATGAATCAATAAAATACTTGTCTAAATTGTTCAATAAAGCTATATGCAAAAGGAGCATTCTAATTCACTCACAACTATTCTGCTTACAATACAATACAATAACTCTTTATTGCACACCAACACAGTAAGCAGTACAGAAAACACAAGTATATACATAGAGATTTTCTAAGGTAAGCAATAGGCGGCCTTATCGCTTCAGAGCGATCTCTTCCAGGCAACCTTTACAATGGACAGAAATAAGGAATACATTTTAGCAGGTGGTGCAATTTACAGTAGATTAGAGCAGTATCAAGAATACATAAAACTAACACATACAATACACAAACACAACAAATCTAAACAGATAGACTGGTAGATAGATACCATAACAACATATATAAGCTAACTAAAACATTCAGGCTCCGGCGTCTTACGTCAAAGTCGTAAAATGTCCAGGTGCCCAGGTCGTAGAATGTCCAGGTAGTACAATGTCAAGATCGTAAAATAACCAGATAGTAGAACGTCAAGGTCGTAAAATAACCAAGTAGTAGAATGTCAAGGTCGTAAAATAACCAAGTAGTAGAATGTCAAGATCGTAACATAACCAAGTAGTAGAATGTCAAGATCGTAACATAACCAGGTAGTTAAATGCCAGGTTGTAAATTGATATTAATAGTACATAGTACGAAATTTTTTAACAATAAAGTAAAACCAACTTTGTATACCGAAATTTATCTAAATCGGAAGGAATAATGGGGAAGTGTTTTTGGATCGGCATGGCAATCATTCAATCAATTGCATGGCTGTGTGCGGTCCAGATTTAAAATTTTATTACTCCTACGCAAATTGGCCGGGTAGCTACATGCGAAATTGAAAAAAAAAATTTTTTAACTCGCATCAACGTGTGGCACATAGTTCGACAGCTCTTTAAAAAAGATAATAAGGTTTCTCAAAAACTTTTTGATTAAGTGAAGATTTACGGAAATAATCGCTCCCAAAGTAGCAAAAATTGTGAGTCCCCCTCTATCTTGTAACCCGTTTGTCCAAAAAATATGGAAAAGTAACGCTTAATAAATACATTCAACGAAAATTGATTTCAACTTGGTTTTTGAGTTATTGCCGAAAAACTGCGCTTCTCAACAAAAGGACGTAAGTGCCGTGAAGATACGCTCTTTTTCTGGTAATAGATTTTAAGACTGTAGTAAGTGTTTTAATTGTGTTATAATATAACGCACATAAAAAAAGCCGTGGTGGCCTAGTGGTTTGACCTATCGCCTCTCAAACAGAGGGTCGTGGGTTCAAACCCCGGCTCGCACCTCTGAGTTTTTCCAAATTCATGTGCGGAATTACATTTGAAATTTACCACGAGCTATGCGGTGAAGGAAAACATCGTGAGGAAACCTGCACAAACCGGCGAAGCAATTCAATGGTGCGTGTGAAGTTCCCAATCCGCACTGGGCCCGCGTGGGAACTATAGCCCAAGCCCTCTTGTTCTGAGAGGAGGCCTGTGCCCAGCAGTGGGACGTATATAGGCTGGGATGATGATGATGAATATTACTTGATTTTTTTTCGTAATGGCTACGGAACCCTATCTTGGGCGTGTCCGACACGCTCTTGGCCGGTTTTTAATACTTAGAAATTCCACGATTAGGACCGTCCGAGACAGATATTAGTAAAAATTGGACATTTTACTACTTTGACATTTCGCGATTTGGACCGTCCGAGACATAGACATTAGTAAAGATTGACATTTTACTACTTTGACATTTCGCGATTTGGACCACCCGAGACTTGGACGTGGCACGACTTAGACGATGTAAGACATGGACCTCTTACGATGTGGACGCAATTTCGACACTGGACATTTTACGACTTTGACGTAAGACGCCGGAGCCTTATGTAGGTGAGGTCCCCTAAAAATGTTTTTTTTTTTTAATTTTAATTTACCACTTTGTCGCCGTAGTTAACATACCTATACTTATACATGCAAAATACAGATTTATAGCACTAGCAGTTTTTTTATATTTTTTTACAACGTACGTTTAATACGGATAATAGACATCTATTTAAAATTCAAATAGCAATAAAAAATGTCACGCGGTTTTTTTTCTAAAGTGACGCTTTAAATGCTTGCACATTTAGCCAACAGATTCAAACTTGAAAACTATTTAAAACTAATTGGACTAAGCATAATAAAATGAATTCATCCTTGATATAATTAAATAAGTTCATTTTCGTAATCATTCATCGTGTTTCACGAAATTAAATCGTTATTTTTTAATATTTTTGCAATTGTCATTTGGAGGTTATTTCCACGCCATAAAAATTGTCTATATAAAACCATTAACACTAGTTTTAAGGTTGCACAAACCATACTAACAATAATATGGATCCTTGGTCTGAAATAAATGTATTATTATTATTATAAAATCAATGAAAATAGTGATAATCCTTCATTTACAATCACTATGACTGGTTTAGGAGTTTCCAGAGTAAATTAAAATAAAAACCCTAGAGAGGAGGAGTTTTTCATTTTGTTTATCACAACACAATATTATTTCAACTTAATCATCTTCAAGTCCAAAATTCGCCGTGTCGTAGCACAATGGACACGAGCAACCGATCAGATGACTCGAAAGCATTGGGTCAATGCCCCGGCTGATTTTAGAGATCCGTGAAAAAGCGTTTTATTGTCGTCTTTGATGTTTTACTATTACGGTAAGTGTTTCGAAGAATTTTAGATAATACCACTGGCAACGGAGCGAACCGAAGATTTGCTGTTGCTTATTGTTTCTTGAATTATAATCGGGACGAGAGCAGGATGGAATGAAGTATCGCAAACATACATACTGATTTCAGCTTACATACGTCCGATTGCAGGCCACAAAGTGTCCTCTCAGGATGAGAGGGCTTGAGCCGTAATTCCTATTCCGGATTGGGAACTTCACAGACGCAATTGAATTTCTTCTCAGGTTTGGGCAGGTTTCCATGCGATGTTTTCTTTCACCGTAAAGCTCGGTTTATGTGTGTTCTTACAGTGTGGAGGTGGAGAACTGCATGAAGACATATTTCTTGCATAAACGCGTAGCTATCATAAGATTGCGCGTGAGCAAAGTAATTGTTTAGCAAACTACCTACCTGTTGTGTTTCAGTTCATTAATACGAGTATGAACATCCACAAAATAACGCCTGATTCAATAATTTTTACGAATTGTCTGTGGATTTTGATACAGCTTTCGAATTTTAGTTAGAGTTCCAGTACTTCTATCAGATAACTGAAAAACTGCATCGGAATCTTCTAGCATTTTCAGGAAAATGTCCACGAAAATGATTAAGAACAAACGCTATATTGTAAATATTAAAATAATACTATATTTTGTCTAATAAGTGACGTGCATATTAAATTTTCGTTGTCTTATTCAATGGTGTATGTGAAGTTCCCAATTCCGATTGGATACGCGTGGGAACTACGGTCCAAGCCTTCTAATTCTGAGAGTAGGCATGTGCCCTGTAATGGGTCGTATGTAGGCCGAGATGTATATGTGTGTGTATGTGTGTCTATGTGTGTGATACTACAATCCATCCTGCCCTCGCCCCGAATATAATGCAGCTAGCTCTTTCTTATGCAATTGTATGCCACACATCTCAACTTTTTTTACAAAGTTTGTTTTAAATAATGAAGTCGTCGACATAGACTCGTACGCCATTGTTATTGTTAGTAGGTGCTTAGAGACGGTCACGTACTAGTGGACGCGGCGGACAGACAAACAGACAAAATTACAATCTGAGAACCGGTTCGCGTTTGGTTACGGATGGATATGATAATGTATTGAAATGAAAATATTTGAACAGTGTCAAGCGTTTGTAAATAAGGATAGTTTTTAGGGTTCCGTGGTCAACTAGTCCGTCTGTCTGTCCGCGGGTAAGCTCATAGACCGTTAGTACTAGAAAGCTGTAATTAGACATGAATATGCATCAGTCACGCCGACAAAGTGGTATAATAAAAAAAGTAAAATATACTGGATACCTCTCATAGACGTAAAGTGGGGGTGATTTTTTTTTCTCGACTAACCCTATATTGTGGGGTATCGTTAGATAGGTCTTTAAAGCCATTGGGGGTTTGCTCAGACAACTTTTCTATTTAGTGATCTGTTTGCGAAATATTCAACTTTAAAGTGATTTTTTTTATTGAAATCGAGCTAGTTGATTTAGGCTCCCTATTTTTTTAGGGTTCCTTACCCAAAGGTTAAAAATGGAAACCCTATTGCTAAGACTTCGCTGTCCGTCCGTCCGTCTATCACCAAGCTGTATTTCATGAACCGTGATAGTAGATAGTAGATAGATTTAAGGGGGCTCCCATACAACAAACATGATTTTTTGCCGTTTTTTGCTAATGTCTAATGAATGTTGTATAGATGGTACGGAACTCTTCGTGCGCCAGTCCGACTCGCACTTGACCGGTTTTTTATCTAACACACTTGTAATCACAATCATTTCACCACTTCTTTCTGTCACACGGTATAAAACGATGGTGGAAAGAGATGGCGAATGCGCGAACGTCATTAGACAATACGGCCTCAGAATATTTAAGGGTTATTTTTGATAACGACTTCATCTTAACTAATATGTCTCTCTTCTCTTCTTAGTCGTTCACTCTTGACAGAGTGGTCGTGGTATGCTTCGGTCGATCGATTCCTGCGCCACTGCTGCTCTCGCGACGCGTCGCCAAGTAGCCCGATGTCTGGCAGAGTGGGAACAATCGTTTATGTCAGAGTGCGTCACAGATTTGATGAGGTCTGTCCACCGTGTCGGAGAGCGCCCGCGAGATCTTTTGCCCTCGACTTTACCCGGCACCACAAGCCGTTCCATGGAGTCCTCATTACGGGTGATGTGTCCAAAGAACTTGAGGATTCGTATTTGCACGGTTGACGATAATCTAATACGTATTGTGCTGTCTCAACTAGGCAGGGGTATAAAGCCAGAGTATCTTCAGAATAAAACACTTATTTGTTATAATGCACTGCAACACCGCTCCCATCGAGTTCTGGTATCGAGTGCTGCCAGCGGGTGTTTTGCAGCCACTTTTATTATTGTATTTACAGCGTATATGCCACACGTATATATCGGAAATTAATCACATTTTTTTATTATGATAATGGTGAAAACTAGCAGGCAGGTTACCTACCTAGTTTAAAGCGATCACCGTCGCCCATAAACCGAGAACAGGTGCAGGTGGTAGGACCTTGTGCAAGGTCCGCCCGGATTGCTA
This sequence comes from Choristoneura fumiferana, assembly GCF_025370935.1. Lineage (NCBI taxonomy): Eukaryota > Metazoa > Arthropoda > Insecta > Lepidoptera > Tortricidae > Choristoneura > Choristoneura fumiferana. The sequence continues at coordinate 2,444,770 of NC_133490.1, read as the reverse complement.
CCACCATCTTGCTCGCTAATCCTGTCGTGAAGCAGCAGTGCTTGCACTGTTGTGTTTCGGCGTGGAGAGTAAGACAGCCGGTGAAACTACTGGCACTTGAGGTATCCCATCTTAGGCCTCTAGGTTGGCAACGCAACTGCAATCCCCCTGGTGTTGCAGGTGTCTATGGGCGGTGGTGATCTTTTACCATCAGGAGCCCCTCTTGCTCGTTTGCCATCCAATCGAATAAAAAAAAATGAGTTAAAGATTCGTTGCCGGCCCTTTGAGGATCGGCTCATTTTTTTAAGATCCCTAAAGGCCTTATAACACTAACGATTTACGGGTGAGTTGAAAGCGAGGCGAGCGGGCAGCGTGTTCGCTGCGAGCGCGCAACGATGTCGCTGCGACGCTGCCAGCGCGCAGCGAGTTATTACCTATACTGTAGACTCTCGTACAATAATAATAAGGTGTCTTTGGCGCTATACGCAGCTAACTCGCTTCCGCTTTCGCTCGTGCGGAACAACTTAGGGATCGGTACGGACCCTGAAAAAGGACACTAATAGAGAGGGAGAAGAAATATTCGATACACAAGGTTTTTAACCCCCTACGCAAAAAGAGGGGTGTTATAAGTTTGACCGCTATGTGTGTATGTCTGTGGCACCGTAGCTCTTTAACGGGTGGACAGATTTGAATGCGGTTTTTTTATTTGAAAGCAGGTTTTCTATCTTAGACATGTTTCATCAAAATCGGTTTTTGAGATATTGAACTTTGAAGTGACAAAGTTGGGGGTTTTCCAACTTTTTGCGGGTTAGGTAACATTGAAAAGGAAAAACTTTTCTAAGAATTGAACAGTAGAAATTCAAGCCGCAACGATGTGACCCAACGGACCCAATAACATCATTCTACACTGCATCTATTTGAGAAAACATCCACTTTATAACTGAATCTCTGTAATTGAATGCTGTTCAGTGAGTTTTATTTTGGCGCAAAACAGAAAGCTGATTCTACGAATTAGCGCTTTTGCTTTATTTATCCGTCTGTCCGTATAGATTTTTTAGGCCTCGCTCTGTTTTGGAGGCCGATGCTCTTATGCCTACTTTATTAACACGTTTTTATTAGCTTCACTTGTAACTAATAGGTATCTAAAATTCTAAACGACCGTTGAGAAGAATATTTTTTTTATTCGACTGAATGGCAAACGAGCAAGTGGGTCTCCTGATGGTAAGAGATCACCACCGCCCATAAACATCTGCAGCACCAGGGGTATTGCAGATGCGTTGCCAACCTAGAGGCCTAAGATGGGATACCTCAAGTGCCAGTAATTGCACCGGATAATATAAATATAGGCAGAGTTACGCCCCTATGTTTATTATTCATATTATATATTATTTTTTGTGATTTTCAACGGGCATTTGTTAACATCGGACATCTTCCGACTAAATGATAATGATGATGGATGATGTTTTATGTACGGTCTATTCTAGCCTCTTGAGTCCTGGGGTATTTTATAAAGGACCAATTAACACTAAGAGTAACGGCCGAATGTACTTATAAAGTACAAATCGTTCATTGAATAAATAATTCTAAGAATTTCGAAATAAGTAATATCCAAAATAGCAAAGCAGGTCAACCACGTCTAGGTCTTAAGCACTAAGTTTGTTAAAAAAATGTCAGGACTCAGGAGGTTAGACCAAGCCTTCACCTAGCATTATTCCATCCAGACATAAGAGCTAACTTTTCTAAGGCAAATTTACAGCACAAGAGTTGCAGGCAACGTACATACACATAGCTAATTGTAGCACAGAATAAGTAATAGGTAGTACAAGTAGTTTTAGCTATGGGGTGCCTTTATTCAAGAATGGACGTCTCCGGCTGATTTTGATGACGATGACTTTAACTAAACCAGTAATACCGTTAATAGCGATATGTTACAACAGTTTACTCGTACAAAAGCCGTCAAACAATGAGCTAAACACAATAAAAAACAACGCAACTGTATTGTTTTAGTTTTACATAACCACAAAGCGTTACACTAAATGGTTACGTTAGTTGTGCGCTTTTAGCTAAGTAACTACATGTGTTAGAGCCTCACTGTAACCACTTGCTGCAGTACGAATGGGCCGGCTCGACCGGGCTAGTACCACACTCCCACAGACCCACAGAATACCGGCGTGAAATAGTAGTTTTGCTATTATGTTTCGTACGGTGGAGCGGGAGATCCGGAGGCCTAACTCCCCTCCCCCTTTCCCTCCTCTATCCCCCTCCCCTTTAGGTCGGCAACGCACTCGCAGTCCTAATAATGCTGTAGGTGTCCATGTTTGGCGGTGATCGCTTACCATCAGGTGACCCGTATGCTCGTTTGTCAGCTATTTGATAAAAAAGTAAGCATTTTTTTCATCACTCTTGCTCGTAAACAGTGCCCTAACACGCAGGCTAAATTGTATGCAACTTCTTCTTTCTGCGTCTCTTCTCAATAGGGTCGGCCCTCCTCGTTCTCATGCGCCAGGTCCGTCGATCCTGGGTTGTCTTTTCGTTCAACTGGGCCTGTTTCAAATCCTTTGATCTGGTGGACCACACCATGTATCAAGTGAGAGACTTCTGCTTCTCTTGTTGTCCGGTAGTGCGAGAGCTTTCTTCACGACATGCGAGATTCCTTAACCTTGTCTGCGATGGGTGCGACCTTGTAACTTCCTCTGATATGTTCGTTACGCACTTTATCGAGACTTCTTCATCTCATTGACATGGAGTGTTGGTTTATGCCCTTTATTGATCACCCAGCATCCAGCGCCGTACACACGCTGGTCTCACAGCTGTTTTGTAGACCTTGCCTTTGGTCTTTATCGGTATAGGATGGACACAGAGCACACCCGTGAGCGCTCTCCACCTCTGCCAAGCTACATTTACCCTATGCAATTCTCCCTCCTAAATGATATGCAACGCTCTAAATAAAAAATAATTCTCGCATTAAACCCAAGGGCTGTAATAGTAGGTACATTGCGTTTAAGGGCGATAAAGAAGGATTACGGACGAGAGTTTAGAACACAATGTATAGACTAACGCGGTCATTATTAATTTTATGATTTACTTAAATTCGGGTTCGAGTCGTCTCGTGTCGTGATCATGGCGCACGCAACTGTGCCGAAATATCGAGCTTCTCTAAAATCAAGCTACGCGAAACAAAACCCGAATTTAAATCATAAAATGATAATTTAGAAGCTCGAAGTTAAAGACTGGGGGCTTGAATGAGTCTATGTTCGTAATTCCAGTGCCGTCTGTGCGAGAATGTTATTTACCATATTTTTGAGTACAGAGAAGGGAGAAGAGTATTTTTTGTCCTTCAAATATAAAATGATGATTAAAGGACAAAAAAATATTATTTTTCGAAAAATATCAGTGCCGTTAAAAAAAGCCGTGGTGGCCTAGTGGTTTGACCTATCGCCTCTCAAGCAGAGGGTCGTGGGTTCAAACCCCGGCTTGCACCTCTGAGTTTTTCGAAATTCATGTGCGGAATTACATTTGAAATTTACCACGAGCTTTGCGGTGAAGGAAAACATTGTGAGGAAACCTGCACAAACCTGCGAAGCAATTCAATGGTGCGTGTGGAGTTCCCAATCCGCACTGGGCCCGCGTGGGGACTATCGCCCAAGCCCTCTTGTTCTGAGAGGAGGCCTGTGCCCAGCAGTGGGACGTATATAGGCTGGGATGATGATGATATGATCAGTGTTGTTTGTTTCTTAATGGATAGCAGGCTATTGTTCCAAAGTATTACAAAAAATTAACGTTTCAAACCTACAACACAACAGTACGTACAACCAAATAGGTTGAAAAATAATTTCCTATAGTACGTCTGAATTCAACTTTGAATGTTGATAAACAAAGCAAGAAATGTTTTCATTTTCATTTCGTGAGATCTTATGCACTTAGATCCCTAGGGATATTTTATGCATTCATTCTCCCCCCACTTAGTCCATTGCCATCTACAGCTGCTCCATAAAACGTGTGACGTAGCACCATGAGATCGCATTGCTCTGTTGGGCAGTTCCCAAGGCACAGTGTTGGGTTGTATGTAATTTATTTTAAAGAAGTACAGTAACTTAATATTATTATATATGTACCTATAATTATTGGTTCTATTTATTTGATCTCATAGGTGTATCTATGATTTTTAAACGTATAGTTAAATAAGCAATGGTATCCCAGTGATTAATTGTAAAAACATTTTCAAAGTGTGTTTTCATACCAAAATCGTATGACGGAAGACCTCGAAAAAGTAAAGGATGAAATAGTATTTTATACAACCGTTGAATAATGAAGGATCTTATTAAGTATGTATCATCCCAGCCTATAAACGTCCCACTGCAGGGCACAGGCCTCCCCTCAGAATGAGAGGGCTTGGGCAGTAGTTCCCACGCGGGTCCAGTGCGGATTGGGAACTTCACACACACCATTGAATTGCTTCGCAGGTTTGTGCAGGTTTCCTCACGATGTTTTCCTTCACCGTAAAGCTCGTGGTAAATTTCAAATGTAATTCCGCACATGAATTTCGAAAAACTCAGAGGTGCGAGCCGGGGTTTGAACCCATGATCCTCTGCTTGAGAGGCCATAGGTCAAACCACTCGGCCACCACGGCTTAAGACATTAAGTATGTACTTACACAATATTTTTTTACGAGTAAAAGTACTAAAATTTGCCAATATCTAAACATCATAACAACATATCAGCTGGCCAAAGACCGTGCGGAGTGGCGATTACTCCACCGACAAGAGCATAGCTCTTAAATTCAAGAAGAAGAAACTCTAAGACAGTTAATGTTTCTCGGGGAATTTCTAGCGTGGGCGAAACCGCGAGTTAAAGGTAGTAGTGTATATAATTACTATGCGACCATGTGACAAAACAATGCCATGCAGTCTTTACATTCGCTCCACTCATCTGACATCATTTCGCGGTCGTGATCTGAATAAACGGACTATAACACGTACGTGTCCATTGCATAACACGCAATATATGGATTGTCAATGTTTATTATCGCACATACATAGAATTTTAGACGGGCAATTTTCGCATATATGGATTCGTCTTACATTTTTAGACGGGCAATTTTCGATATAATTCGTCTTTTCAGAAAATTATGCCGTTTCCTTCATTAACGTTGCATGACGTACGCTTACCCCTTTAACTTTGAAATAGTTTTTCTACTCTTGTATTATATCTGTGATTTACTCAATCACGAACAGTGATAGAAGAACATATACGTTATTCCTATCCAATTTATTAAAAGTGTAAACAAACCGATTTCATCAAAATTCTTGTCCACTGGATCGAATCAATAACACATTTATCTATAACTAGCTTTTGCCCGCGGCTCCGCCCGCGTGGTATTCGGTTAAAGCGCGCTGTTCCCTCGGAAACTGTGCATTTTTCCGGGATAAAAAGTAGCCTATGTCACTCTCGGGCCCATAAACTATCTCTAGGTATAAAAGTATTTTATTTAATAAGTACATAGTCGTAGAAAAAGTATGGTATGTAACGTTGTATAACTATCTGAAAAAAGCTGGTGGCGTCTCTTCTTACGATGTTCGCTACACTCACATCGTAACTCACGCCACTCACCTTTTTTGACCCCTATTATACAACTGTTGCATAAAATACTATTTGAGAAATTATTTTAATTATTAAACCAATAAAACTATGCTATGGTAAGAATACTGTAAAAAAAAACTTACAAGGTTGAAGTGAGCATTTAATTTTATTAGGTACGCGTAGCAGCTCTTTTATCTAATTTTTACACAATCGAAGTGAAAGGCGGCAGTGTTATATACAATTCGTTTATAAAACTCATCTTACCCCAGATAAATAGCTATATCCACTGAAGCCGCAATTAAGGGTTGTTAGTTAAGTCGAGGTTTACGCACTTGTTGTACAATCTACTATATTTACTCGTAGTGACCCGTGTAATTTCATCGTTTCCTTTCTGCAACATTTTCGTTCCGGCATCAAACTCTTAATCAGAGCAAAATAATTACTATTCCAGAAGCTGCCAAACTAGGAGAGGGAATAAATTTAACATTCTCACTTACGAAAGATCCTATGTATCTCTACTAGCTAACAAATTAATAGCCTTATGTTTTCAGCATAAGTTTTAGTTTTGTTTGTATTAAAACGTTGATATAAAACCCTTTTAAAGAAATGATTTTCGGAAAGCAGGTGGGTTACTTTGCAGCTTGGGTATAAATACAATGTAGTGCTTGTTTCTTGAAAATGTTCATTTATTTCAATTTAAAACTGAATTTCATCACATTGGAGATGATAAACTTGACTAATTTTAGTGTATTTTAATACATACGCTACTAGGCAGACTTGGCACCCCACACTTCAGTCTACTCGTGACCACGGCCACTGTAATGTGGTCGAAACGTCGAGATAAATAATACTCGTGTGTTTTAGCGTGATAAGTCCTGTTTGTGGTATTTTTTTGAGTATTAACGTTTAACCGTGAATCATTAAAAACCTTAGATCAAAATTATTACCAGGCTTATTTATTCCTTGAATTAACGACTGAACCGGATGACCGGATGGCCAACCTGACTACGAAACTAGAGATCCCGGGTTCGATTCCCGGCCGGGGCATCTTTTTTGCATGAATAATACGAATGTTTGTTCTCGGGTCTTGGAAGTTTAATATGTATTTAAATACGTATTTATTTATGTATATAAGTATGTTTATCCGTTGCCTAGTGTCCATAGTACAAGCTTTGCTTAGTTTGGGACTAGGTCAATTGGTGTCAAGTATCCCATGATATTTATTTATTTATTTAAATTAAGCTTGCATGTCACTATCTCTTTTTTTAAGTCAGTTAATACCCTCCTTGCGGCAGCAGTCGGGTAAAAATGAAAAATGAAACCAACACAGTCAACCCCCTCTATTCAGATTTGTACGGCCCGCTAAACCTTACGACTACAACTATACCACCGCTGACCGTGCCATTAAGACGGATATCCACCATATTATTAAAGGGGATTCTTTGCACGGTATTTTTATTGTCACCCCTTAAGAACGAGGGTGAGACTGAGGGCTCGTAAAGTTTCCTAAAGAGTATAAAAATAGACGCGTCCCATATTGCCTATTTGCCTAATGGTGTGTTTTTTTTATTTTTTTACGCTTCATGTGACGGTTGGATGGTTTGATTGGCTGGTTATTTTTTATTATGCCAATTGTTAGAAAGGAGTTTGTTTGTTTGGGTTTGTTTTTAAGAAAGATGGAAAAAAAATATTGGGATACTTATATGAAAAGATTGATTGATTGGAATGCGCTACACTACAGTATAAGTACGAACCTACCTACTTATTAACATTTTAAACAATTTTAAATTCGTTTTCGTCTAGATATTTTTCGTTTTGTGCTTTTTGCTTTTCTTAATAAATTATTTACTTTTCAACATCATCACCAGCCGGAAGACGTCTACTGGTGAACAAAGACCGCCTTTAGAACGCCACAAGAACTAGATAGCCCACAACTTGCGATATTGTCAATCAGTGGGAGACATGCCAGCGTTTTGTCTTCCGGTTCGTCGCCACTCGAGGACCTTTCTCCCCCATCGATCCGTTCTTCGAGCGATGTGTCCCGCCCTTAGCCACTTCAACTTGCATATTCTAAGCTTAGAGCTGTCGGTGACTTTTTACTTTAGTAACAAAGTACATTCAAAGAAACTGAATCACGTAACAGGGTTGAACCTTTGTGCTACTTATGTCATGTTGATATCTCATTTATCTGGCAAAGGAATCATATCGAAATTAATTATGAAAACCATATCGAAATAACAAACTGAGACATGGATGCACAGAAAAACCAGAAAGAGACCAGCGCTGGGAATCGAACCCAGGTTCTCAGCAATCCGTGCTGCGTGTTATAACCCCTACACCACCGCTGGACAGGAGTCTAGACATGAATTTCTCCTATGCACACATATCTCAGGTTGCTTTTTTCCACTACGCTACTTAACAGCGCAGCACTGGTCACTTACTGGGCACTTAGCAGCGCTGGTCTCTTTTTATGGTTTTTCTGTGCATCCATGTCTCAGTTTGTATTTTCGATATGGTTTCACGGGATACCCGTTAAAGCAAGTTGAAATAAAAAATACAAAAAGACTCCAAAAAACCAATCATATTTATGAAAAGGTACCACTCTTATACGCGATTCAGTTTCTTCGTCTGTAGTTGCTTTCTTACTACAAAGCAGGGATGTAACGGATTTGGTTTTATCGGAACCGAAAGCGGAACCAGATGTTTTCAATTTAGTTTGTCGGAACCAGAAACGGAATCGGAACCGAAAACGGAACCGGAACCAGAATCAGAGCCTGAGTGATAGGTGGACGAGATGTTGTGGGTCTACTAAACCTGAGGGTCTATTGCGTAACGTTTCTGACACTAGCGATCACAATCAAATGATAGTTTTTGCATATAAAAACTGTCATTAGATTGTGATCGCGAGTGTCAGAAACGTTACATAATTAATTAGTTAGCCTTCTGTTTGTTTTTGATGTACGCCTCTCATGTCCCACCACTGCGCCGCGCTAAGCATTGACATCCGATATAGCTTCCGTTTCAAAAGTAACGGAACCGGAACCGAAACGGATGTTTAGTATGAAACGGAAGTTCCGACTTAACAGAAACGGAACCGGAGCTCCGTAACATCCCTGCTACAAAGTAACGGTAGTAATCATCTTTGCATGTAATGATAGTCCTTGGCCATGACCAGACCACCGTATTTGGGAGTGACAGTCGTGATGACATTATTAAGTGACAGCGTATGACACAATCTGAAGATAAAGTGACATCATTCAAACAGTACCAAAAAAGCGTAGAACAAGAACTGTCAACGAATTTGTTTGTCATCGTGTGAATCATGATGTTGACTTGCGTTTTTTGAAACATCTAATTTTAATTAAAGTTTGTTTCTGGTTTTTGGGTATCTTCGTTTTAAGTGCAGCCCTTCGTTTTAAGTACTTTGGGCTCTTCTTTTACCCTGAATCCTTAGCAACTGAGTTGAGCAGTGAAAAAAAGTGTACCGATTTTTTTATCAGTTTTGTGACTTTCATACAGTATCATATTATAATTTGTATGGAAAATTGGGGACCTTTTTTGTCAATCAATAGTACTCCTGCATGATTATGAGCAAGAAGAACCCAGAATCACAAAATTCTACAAAGAAGAAAAAGAAAAAAATCCGTTTACTTTTCTGTTAAGAAAACTTTTTTGTTTAATTCCTATGTCGTCGCTTTTTTATGCTGACACTCCTTTCTTGAGTAATATCTGTTAAAACCATAATGTCGACGGCTATCTGACTCAACCTCGTATATGAAATTTTATGACATTGGAATATCTACTAGGACGTGTATCTAAAATGATTGATGTTATTTAGAGTATTTAAACCTAATGTTATAATATCGGTAATTCCTCAATTTTAACAGTCACTATTTTACTTTCCAATAAGTTATGTTAGTATAAATATTTATAATACAGGGAAATAGGAAATCACGAATGTATAAAAGTTGAATGTTCAATTGATGTTGTAAGTAAAATTAGACCTTGCTGTTTTATGGCAAGCGAATGGTAATATGACATTTCCTAAACGGAAAGGAACATTGTATTTTACAGCTTGTAGTCTACTAGTACAGTTTAGAAGGACAAATTAAACTAACTCTACTTTAATGTTATATGGTTAAGGTAGCAAAATAATTACGGCTCACTTTTTTATATATACAACAATCTACGAAGACACAATACAATACAATCTATTAAGATATGGCTTGCTAGAAAATGTTACTATAGTATGAATGATTTCTTTAATGATGAAAGTTGACATATAATTTTACGTTATGGTATTGTATTAGCTATGATAATTTGAAACCTAGTCGTGTAAATAGTTGGATAAATTGTAATGATTTTAAAATTGTTAATAATGTCCCAGCTAAAATGTATGTACACCTGAAAAGGTAGGGTCTGGTGATACTCTATTTTCATGTATTATAATCTGCAAATGTAACCCATGTCCCACATACATCGAATAAAATTATTATTATTATTATTATTATTATACCCCAAAATAAATATCCGATAAGATAACTTTTTAATATTGGGTTCACAGCAGATAAAATACCCACTTATTTGAAAATTATGTAGGTATTATCGAAAAAAAGTAGCTAACTGTAGGTAGATTACTATAATATAAAGTACCTACCTATTTAAAAAGTTTAGGTAATTATCTAAATGTAAACAAAACTACGTCAATTGGTGTCTTAAATATTGAAATTCGCCCATTTATCTTAACATTTACATTTATGTATTGAAATACATTAGTCTAGTTTGTATTACAATTGTTCAGTAAAATAACAGAGTAGAATATTTTAATAAACTTGTTTATTATGGAATAAACAATTTTACAATATAATATGTTGAGCCTGCATTGCAAAGCTTTTGTACAACTAGTGTTGCCAGGCGAACAACTACAGAGAAGAAAAAGAAATGGAACTAAAGGTTCCTATTAATGTTCAATCATGTATTGAACAACAATATACCTACTTACCCATAGTAAAATGTTTAAAATCCATGAACGTGCCAAATCTGGCAGCTGAAGTTTGTTTACAATTAGTTAATTACCTAAACTTTTTAAGTATAATCTGTTTACTTAATATTTATCAAATTTTTGAGACTTGTGATAAATCAATCTCGTCATTATCATATCGGCCTATATAGGCCACAGGCCTAGGAATAAAATGGCTTAGGCCGCAGTTCCCGATAGACCGTAGGTCAAACCACTAGGCTTGCACGACTTAAGGTCACAGCTCATTAGAGCCACCCGGCATGCGGCACCCGACCAGCACCGCCTCGACTTTCGGCGTCCACTCGTCGGCAGGCGGTCCACGGGTGGACGCCGCGTTGACAACGAGTGGACCTCGCGTGGTCCACGAATTTCCTAGTAGTCACTATGGCGGCGAGCAGCGGGCTGTCACCGAGTGGTCCACTCGCCGTCCGCGCGTGGACACCTCGCGAGTGAGGCGATCCGGTGACGCTACGGAGTTTATGTAGTGAGCACATACCCATACAAATTCATATGAAGAATACGTATTCTTCATATTAGTACTAACACCTCGAGGCGAGGTGGTGCTGGTCGGGTGCCGGGTGGCTGTACTCGTAACGAGCTTTAATCTATCTGATAGTCATTTCACTGAATAATTTATGTCAATTCAATTAAACTCCGTAACCTCTCTGAGGCACTCACGTCGCATCCACAAACCGTTACCACTCTGTCCCCTCTGCAAAACACTTCAACATCCGTTCAAGTTTTAATCTATGCCGTTTTAACTACATCCATAAAGAAGACGACGCGTCGTAACGCGCGAGTTCGTATTATGAATGAAAATATAAAATTATGTACGTTCTGTGCGCTTTATCGCTTCTGTGACCCGATTTGGGATTGAAATGTTATTGCGTGTGTCATATGGTAGTGTTGAATTATTTTTAATTGATTTTTATAGACGGTACATTGAAATATATAGAACTACTAGCTTTTGCCCGTGGCTTCGCCCGCGTGGAATTCGGTTATCGCGCGCTGTTCCCTCGGGAACTGTGCATTTTTCCGGGATGAAAAGTAGCCTATGTCACTCTCTGGCCCATAAACTATCTCTAGGCCAATTAATCCCTCCTCTATCCGTCGCTCCGTTTCGACATGAAAGACGGACAAAATACAGTCAAACACACAAACACACACACTTTCGCACTTATAATATATAGTATGGATGTACAGCAACCAAGTTAATTCCAAAGCCATCACAGAACCGTGTCGTACTTAAATTTCATTTTACGTCATTCGATGAACGTTGTTATAGACAATTAATATTATTCATTATGACAGGGTTCCATGGTGCCCTAGGATTCAAATTGGTTGACTATACCTAAGCCAGTCCATGCCGTGACCGGTTTCCCAAAAAGACACACACCTATCTACCCCTATTATACCCGCGGGTCTTTTAAACCCCCACTACTATACTATATTCCCAAGACTCTCGCCATGAAGGTTCACTTGTGATCCTTATCGGGTCACCAAGACCATTCTGTCAAGAGTCATTAGTCATAATGCATCCATAGTATTGTACAGATCTCAATAGCTTAGTAGGTAGGTACATTTAGTTCCATATGGGCCTGGGCGGGCATGGCAATGTCACATAAATAAGGCCTCTAGGTTGGCAACGCATCTGCAATACCCCTGGTGTTGCAGATGTTTATGGGCGGTGGTGATCTCTTACCATCAGGAGACCCACTTGCTCGTTTGCCATCTAGCCGAATAAAGTAAAAAACATGCCAGCCTATATAATGTCCCACTGCAGGGCACGGCCTCCCCTCAGAATGAGAGGGCTTGGGCAGTAGTTCCCACGCGGGCCCAGTGCAGATTGGGAACTTCACACACACCATTGAATTGCTTTGCAGGTTTGTGCAGGTTTCCCTTCACCATAAAGCTGGTGGTAAATTTAAAATGTAATTCCGCACATGAATTTCGAAAATCTCTGAAGTGCGAGCCGGGGTTTGAATCCACGATCCTCTGCTTGAGAGGCCATAGGTCAAACCACTCGGCCACCACGGCTTTTAAACTTAACAATAAGTATACACTATCTTAATGTCTTTTTTGTGTTTTTTTGTAAGTATAATTTGAATTTTACAGCGCATTGGTTTTACTGTAATGCTGTAATTTTATGTTGGCAAATAAATAAATATCAATTTACATTCATCAACAGTATAATATGCTTTTTAGGGTTCCGTAGCCAAAATGGCAAAAACTGGTCTGTCCGTCCGCGGCTTTGCTCAGGGTCTATCAATGCTAGAAGGTTGTAATTTTGCAAGAATATATATGTAACGTATGCGACAAAATGGTATAATAAAAAAATCAAAAATAAATTTTTAGAGTACCTCCCATAGACGTAAAGTGGGGGTGATTTTTTTTCTCATCCAATCTTGTAGCGTGGGGTATCGTTGGATAGGTCTTTTAAAACCATTAAGGGGCTGCTAAAACGGTTTATCGATTCAGTGATTTGTTTGCAAAATATTCAACTTTAAAGTGCAAATTTTTATTAAATAAAATCGAGCGTCCCCCCTCTAAAATCTAAAACGGTGGGTGGAAAAATTTGAAAAAATTCAGGATGGTAGTAAGTATATCAAACTTACAAGGAAAACTATAACGGTTAAGTTTTCTTGAGAATTATTAGTAGTTTATAGTTTATATTAATTAAGAGTAAATAGCAGCCTAAGGTATAAAATATACCTAAACTAAACTACAAAATACGAAATCCTTAGAAAAATATTACTTGATTTTTTCGTAATGGCTACGGAACCCTATTTCGGGCGTGTCCTTTATCTTAAATTTAAATAAATGATGCTTTATTTTATTGTAAATTTTTATAAATCTAACATAATGGACTATTTCGGTGCATTATTAAGTTAGATTTTGGCAACCCGATACTGTTTTCATGGCGGGCATCTACTTTTCTGTTTGGGGCATCTTTAATACCGTATTTGACAACTCCTGAATTTGCCATATCTTAATATTATTATGAAAATATAGATATAAAGACAGTGTTCAGCGAAGAGAAAACTTAACCCGGTTGAAAATAGGATTTATAGTGATTTTTTTGAAAAATCTATGTACCTGTCTCTTTCTCAAACGCTTTTCTCTGTGCAGCAAGTATGGCGGTACTGGCGTGTGACGTCACATGCCAGTATGTCATTCTCTGTTTAATCTTGAATTTCAAACCTTTATAACTTTGTTATTTGTAAAGGTAGCTTAAAAATTGTTTCTCTACTCGATAACAGGCATTGTGATTGTGAAGTTTTAATTTATAAAACATATAAAAAATAGTCAAATACCGTATTCTGTGGAAAAGGTGCATATTCTCTCTCAAGAACATACACACTTCCAAAATGTATACCTAGCGACTTATAATATTTAAGACTGTCATTCAATGGTTTGTGTTAAGTTTTAAATCCACGTGGAAACTACAGCCCAAGCCCACTCACTATGACAGGAGGCCTGTGCCCAGTGTGATGTATGTTGGCAGAGATGATGATGTACCTACGCATGGAAGTTAAATGGTTGGAACAGAGAATGAGACTGGCACACTTAACTAGACAAAGTGGTGGGGAAAAAAAATAACTTACCCAGAAGTCATTACATGGAAAACGTCCACTGTTAAACAAAGGCCTCCTCCTTAGAACACCACAATTATCAATGAACAAAATGCCTATTCATTATAGACTTTCATTGGTCCGTTTTTAGTTTCGCAGAAGTTTCATTTGGCAGAGTAACGTTTTTCATTACGTCAGTCGACAGAAAATCAATACGCGTAAACCTTTAGCCGAATATTCATTTCGTAATTTTTAATCGACTTGAAAAAAGAAGGAGGTTCTCAATTCGAGTGTATGTTTTTTTTTGTATGTTTGTTACGCGATAACTCCGCCAATTGTGGGCCGAATTTCAAAATTATTTTTAAGTTCTAAAGGACATACTTCCGAGGTGGTCCTATTGACACCAAGTCAAGATCTGATGATGGGATCTTAGAGAAATAGAGGGCAACCCTCGAATTTTTAAAGCACACCTATAGCGATTTTGGCATTTTTAACATCAAGTTAAATATTTACATTCAGAAAGTATCATTTGGTGAACTGGACCCTGATAAAGAAGACGATAGGTACCGGTAATCTGTTATATAAATATTTATTTATTTATTTATGTATTTGGGCACAAACGGTACAATAAAACTTACATTATAAACAATGACATCCAACATTGACCAACAAAGTTTGCCACAGGTTACACAAAGTAATACTAACAACTGATGGATCCTAGTTATCTGAATAAATAAATTTTATTATTATTATTATTATTACAGGTTACGCAAAGTTGCCACAGGTATTACTATGCTACAACTATGCTGTGTTTGAGCTTGATGGAATCGTTGTGAGATGCGCTTTGGCTACAAATCACTAAAAACTATGAAAAAAGAAAAAAATAACAAAA
Organism: Choristoneura fumiferana; assembly: GCF_025370935.1. Taxonomy (NCBI): domain Eukaryota; kingdom Metazoa; phylum Arthropoda; class Insecta; order Lepidoptera; family Tortricidae; genus Choristoneura; species Choristoneura fumiferana. The sequence goes on along the minus strand of NC_133490.1, from coordinate 2,429,727 downwards.
AATTGAACCGACTTCAAAAACCTTGAAAATATTTTTCAGTTTGAAGTCGGTGCCTCAGCACGAGCCAGCAGCAGTGATTAAGAGCCCAATATATAGTATGTAGGTGAGGTAGACGACTATAGTTCCACTCCCTATCCTAATCCTATTATATTCAACTAGGTTGGAAATTTGGAATATCTAGAACCGTATCAGCCGATCGACGAGTGCGAGGATCAAAACTAAGCGTTAAATTAAAGTACTATTATATATCTAAGGCTATATCGATAAATATTTTTGAAATCAGAGATATAATTTATAAAACTTTGATTAATCGACTGGGCGGGTTCATGGAAAGCAATTCAAACAAAACATCAAAAGCAAAACTCTTACCCATAGACACAATAACCGAATTCGAATGTTGTATGAATTTGTGTATTGCTACAAAATCGCCATGACACACCTTCGTGTTCACTATATGCACCTAATAATATTGGTTTGT
>NC_133490.1:2250827-2429149 GCF_025370935.1 Choristoneura fumiferana | reverse complement strand
AACTTTTACGTAATTGATTTAGTAGATATTTCTGATCGGTTGATCCAATTTTAACCACTGCTTAGTATGTTAAAGTTAAGGTACATGAGTTTCTAACGTTTATCCGCTGTCCTATTTTTGACTTACTTACAGTGCTTGAACACTGTAACAATTTCCTACGTAAAATTTTTAGTTCCCTTTTCGTTCGTTTTCTATTTTTATAGGTATGGAAAGTCACCCTCAAAGGTTGCATAGGAAACCCAACTTTTTCTTCTCGTTTTGCGCAATTGATTGCACGCATTCAGCTATAACTTGCCTGTGCATGTATATTATATAATAATAATAATAATAAGTCCCCTAAAGCCCTACCTTACGTCCGAGCCGACCAGCAGGCCACGTGGGGGACGGACACGCGTACTGATGAAACATACGCGGCTAACAAGGTTCAGGCAAACCCTGCGATATGAAATGGTGCATACACGTAATAAACGCCCCCAGGCGGGTACCAGTGGTAACACTGCTGGAGAATCCCGCCCTGAGCTTAGCTCAGGCAGCCCTCCGTACTCTGGGGTGGGCAACATGTCGCAGTCACCTACCCAGTCTCAAACTGTTGTAGGCCAAGAAAATCGAAATAACCCTAATGAAAGGGTAAACTTGAACCCCAAAAAATACAACTTGCGACCGCGCAGCGGCACTACTGTAGCAGGTCTCTCAGGCGATGATACTGTCTCTTTGTTTTCTTCCATCCCTTCGACTCGCCCCTCTTATTTGACAAGACGAACATCCACCGCATCTTCTATGACTACGCACGATGGTGTTGTACAAGATGTCGAGCCTGACAATGAGCTTGTACCCACCTCGAACGTTTCGCGAACACGCAGACGATGGACACCTGAAATGAATATGTTCATACTGCGAACTTACCTCCACCTTACTGCGTTAGGGACTGACACCAAAACATACCTCGAGCCTCTCCACCTGAAATTTCTAGAAAAATATCCTAATATGCGAGTAAGCCGACAAAGAATAGGAGACCAGAGAAGAGCTATTGTCCGTAGTAAGCTACTTCCGCAAGAAACAATAGATCAAATTCATGACGAAGTAAAACTAGAGTTAAGACAACTACACGCAACCCTACCATCCACACGTATACATCCTTCACCAGTACAAAATACCTCTAACACACAAACACAAACTCGGCTTAGATGGACAAACGAACAGAACGAAGCTATAATAGAATCATATTTCCGGATAACTCAACTTGAAACCAACCGGACCGCATACCGAAAAACCTTGCATGAGACCATCATAACCGCATTCCCTACGTTAGCCCATCTTAGTGAACAACGAATAGCTGACCAACGGAGAGCAATCATCAATAACGGATATATTAGTAATCACAGACTAAGCGAAATAAAAGATCAAATAGCAAGAGAACTTGAATTAAACACGAATAACTTACATATTAGTATAAGCCAAGAAACAAATAATATGCAACAGCCTGAGTCACAGTTAATACAAAGTAGAGATCTAGAAACGATGGATGAACAACCTCCTCCCAATCTAGATGTAAATGAAAGAGACTTACTAATAGACGAAACATTTTCACAGACTTTCCAACATTTTATGGGGACCAACCCAACTAATAGAAGTTACATTCCTAAGCAGAAACCGTCCACTAAGTTAGCGAGAATAGTACATTACATAAACGAAGTAGTCCTCCCAGAACACATTAATAAGGACACAGATTTTGACACTCTCCAAACAGCGATATACTGCGCAGCATGGACAGCCGCTAAGGTGAATGGCACCAAATTGTCACTAGATTCTACACAGAAGTCTCACACAACACACAAAGATAACACTCCGCATTGGCAAAAACGACTAGAAAGACGGGTTGACGATTTACGAGCAAAAATAGGTAGGATTACACAATATATCAATGGAATCAGAACTAGACATCTTGAAAGACAGGTAAGCAATATAATAGAAGAATACAAAATTCACTCAGTACACGAAGAGCCGAACACACATTTGACACAAACACTAGATACACTCAAACAAAAACTAGCAGTCACATCAGGACGCCTGCATAGGTATAAAGTATGTACATTAAGGAAACGACAGAATATACAGTTTAAGTATAATGAAAAACAATTCTATCGAACACTAAAACAAACACATGCGAACACACCAGAAAATAACAGCTCCAACTCAATGGGTAACACACTGGACACAGAAGATTTGCGTAGGTACTGGGCAGGAATATGGGAACAACCAATTCAACATAACACCAACGCCGAATGGATACAGACTGAAATCACAAGGAACGACAGAAACATACAAGAAATGACTTTTGAACACATCCCTACAGATACATTTCAGAACGTTCTAAGCAAACTACATAACTGGAAATCTACAGGATCAGACTACATCCATAGTTACTGGTACAAAAAATTCACTACCATCCACAGCTATCTCCATAATTTCCTAAATCAATTCATGGAAGACCCTAGTACAATACCTCCATATCTTACATCAGGAACTACATTCATGATTCCCAAAGACCCTGACGACCTTACCAACCCAGCGAAATACAGACCTATCACATGTTTGCAAACTCTCTACAAAATTTTAACATCATGTATAGCTGATTTGATATATAAACACGTTAGCCAAAACAACATCCTGGCTGAACAACAAAAAGGGTGCCGTAAGTTCAGCCAAGGTTGCAAGGAGCAATTGACAATAGATGCTGTCATTCTAAAACATGTACACAAAACAAAATCTGACTTATACTCCATGTACATTGATTATAAAAAAGCTTACGATTCTGTCCCCCATTCATGGCTGGTGCAAGTCCTGGAAATATACAAAATACACCCAAAAATCATCATTCTTTTAAAGACTAGTATGGCAAACTGGACAACTCGACTCAAACTGAATACAACTACTGAAACCGATCAAATTAAAATACAAAGAGGTATATTCCAGGGTGACGCACTGAGCCCATTATGGTTCTGCCTTGCCCTAAACCCACTCTCCAATATACTAAACTCAACCAATGCAGGATATCACTTAAATTATATAGAAGAAAATAAACAGACTGAAAATATAAATCATTTACTCTACATGGACGACATTAAACTTTATGCTGACAATGAAACAGACCTGTACCGACTATCTAATCTGACTGAACAATTTACTAACGATATAAAAATGGAATTTGGTATTGATAAATGCAGGATAAACTCAATTAGGACAGGTCAAACTTATCAACACACTTATACTCTAGAATCTGGTGAACAGATTGAACCACTCGACGAACGAGAAACTTACAAATATTTAGGATACAACCAATCACGACAGATACAATATAAAGAGACAAAAGAGAAACTAAGAACACAATTTCAACACAGACTCAACATAATTTTAAAATCACAGCTCTATGCTCGCAATACTGTAAAAGCCATAAACACATTCGCCATACCAGTGCTCACTTATTCGTTTGGCATAATTAACTGGTCAAAATCTGACCTGAATACACTACAGCGCAAAATAAATACCACAATGACCAAGTTCCGAAAACACCACCCAAGATCTTGCACTCAGAGGTTGACATTGTCAAGGAAAGAAGGTGGAAGAGGCCTTATTGACATCAGAAACTTACATAATAGACAAATCTCAAGCTTAAGACAGTACTTTTTCAGCAAATCAGAATCCTCCACACTCCACAAAGCTATTACACAGAATGATCGCAAAGCTACTCCGTTAAATTTGAAAGACAGTACAATACAAAACAATGAAATTCTGACTGATGATAAAACAAAACTGACCGAGTGGGCTGGTAAATCTCTACATGGTAGACACCGCCATGACTTATGCCAAGTAAATGTCGATAAAGAAGCGTCGAACGCGTGGCTGAGTCGTGGTGAGCTCTTCCCGGAGACTGAAGGCTTTATGATGGCAATACAGGATCAGGTAATAGAGACCAGAAACTACCAACGACATATTATTAAGACTGTAACGACTGATATATGCAGAAAATGCAATAGCTGCCCTGAAACCATCCAACATATTACAAGCTCATGTAAATCCATCGCCCAAACCGACTATAAGCATCGACACGACCAAGTTGCAAATATTATTCATCAAAAACTGGCCCACCAACTTGATCTAATTACTGCCATAGAACCATACTACAAATACAAACCTGAAAGTGTCATAGACAAACCCAGAGCCAAATTGTATTTTGACCGAGCCATCCTTACTGATCGAACCATTCACTACAATAGACCCGACATAACATTAGTAAATAAAGAAAACAAATCTGCCTATTTAATAGACATAGCTGTCCCTAATACACACAATTTACAGTCTACAATAGCCGAAAAACTTACAAAGTATACCGAATTAAAAGATGAAATAACCCGACTTTGGCATCTTCAAAAAGTAATAATAGTACCGATTGTCCTGTCTGCTACCGGAGTGATACCCAAACAGTTGCACCAGTCGTTAAATACCTTAAAACTGCCACCAAACACATACAACCTCCTCCAGAAAGCTGTCATCCTCAACACTTGCCGAATAGTTAGGAAATTTTTACAAACTGATCAGGAATATAACGCTACCTATACATCTCCAGCCCCGCAAAACACCGCTCAGCCAACCACAACAACAACCGCCGCCGAACCCACCACTCAAACCAGCTTACCTGATATGCACTTGGCTTAGGCCCGTGCATAACAGTACACCGGTGCAAGCCGAGGGAAAAAAAAGAAAATACAAAATAATAATAATAATAATAAATAAAGTTTAAGCTGATGGCCGTGTTGCAAATGCTTCAATAAATAATAATAAAAAAAAAACGCCTAGTAAATACCGTAGGTAGCTGTCATTCAATTTTTATTCTAGTATCATAGTTGGCGATCTACAAGAACAACTATATTTAAACGTGCAAAACTTCGATCATCAGCAAAAAAACACCGTAGCTGTCAGTCATCAAAGCAAGTAAGTCGCTTCGCATATGCATAAACTTATGTTAATGTTAAATTAGAACATCACTGGCGCTTAAACCTTACATAATGATCTAAGTTTAGATAGTTGCATTTGGAAAGGATAATATTTGCTTTGGAAATAGGCCGCGCACGTGTATAACAATTTACTAAGCTTCGCACGCGAGAACCATAAGGTCTAGCAGTTGAATTGAAGTTCCCATAAACTCATGGGCAAATATTTGTATTTTGAATACGAATGTAAGTACTTGAGTCTTAGATGTTAGTATGTTTTTTTTTTCTCTTTATTAAGGTTCACCAACAATAGTTTACAACAATACATTGCAATTGTATACAAAGGTAATTTATGACGAATATTGTTACCATTACTTAAGAGTCCGCAGCAAGCTTGATTCTCCATACAAATCGTAGTTACGTCCTTATTTTAAAATAACAAGTAGCATCATCATGATTTTTTGTAAATACAATGAGATAAGGCATATCTAGGCCTGAAATTAGTTTATGACTCTTGAAATGGTATTACAAAGAAAATAGAACGAGTACAAGTTTTGCATTTTAAGAGCCAAAAACCCTGTGCAGTTCGGTTAAATACTACGGCCAAAATATAGTTCAGATTGAAGTCAAAACCTATTTCCGGCATCGACTAAACTATGTAGTTTCATAAGAAAAAGCATTTTTCCGAAATGATTTTGTGGTTTTCAAATGAGAACGAAACTACGAAAATCAGTAAAAAAACTATACATTTTTTATGCGAATCTGCAGCGAATCACTCTAGCGCGGGGAACGGTACGGGGGAGGGCGGTACGCGCCGCCCTTTGTCCTTGGTTTACGCTGGCCCTGCGTGTGCGTGCGTCGCTCGTTAGTAGTGACTCGTCAGCTGTGCGCGAGAGTTACGTAATATTATTTTGGTGAATTCTCTTCGTATCATAAACGCGATCTAACTACTTACGACTTGGACTGATAACGGATTTGATATTTCTTGGTGATACTGGTGGTGTGTGTGCACATACTGTTCGACGACCTTGGCTTTCTTATATGGACTTTGCATTTTTATGTTACAAAAATGGATAAACAGGGTAAGTACCTACCTAGATGCATTTTAGTCAATATTACCAAGTACTTATAAAAAATGGGTCCATATATCGGCTCGCATACTGACAAACGATGATTTGGACAAAAAATAATTATGGTTTTACTAGAAAAGAGAAAAGAGTACCTATGCGAACTATGGCGCTCCCATAAAAAATAATTATTAATGTTCTTGTTTCCAGAAGTGAAAAGATCATCGAAGACAAGATTATGGTTATCGGCTCGTAGGAAAAAAAAGGACCGGCTCGTCATAAAAAAGAAAACATTAATCCTAATAGGTAAGTTATAACTAGGACAGTAGCGTAAGATTTTTCTTCCTTGTCCTCTATTACAAGCTTTTATTTAGTTTCACCTGTCCCGATATTTGTCTGTAATCAAATCTTGCATTCGACCAACTTCTAGCAGTCGGATTGACTTGAAATTTTGCATAATTATGTAAATTGCGTGACAATACAATAATCTGGTAGCTGACATCCTGGTAGTCCGGCCAGAATCGTCTCCGAAGGACGGAACTCTTCAACTGTTACAATGTTATCGACTTGTTTTTGGTATAGGTACAAAATAAATGTAGTTTGGGTAACAATGCTAGTAAAGTCGACAAAAAGTACAGTCAGCAAAAAAGCTTGTATTAAAAATGAATTTTCGTACTCGTACCTTTATTTATTATTTTTGTACGACGTAGGTACACCACACAAACTTGTTATTTCACTTATACAGGTCATAGCACTGTAATAGCACATTGTGTATTAGGGCGGTAAGTAAGGTATTACGAACGAAGTATTACCTCTGGTAGTCTCTGTTATTACTTTGACTAATGGCGACTGACGTCATTTCACCATGTATGTATTTTTCACATGTGCAGTACGCTTGGCACCGGAGAGCATGCCAGTGAGCAGTCTGATAGTGATAACAATACCGATCCTCCACCTCAACCTCTAAATTTAAGCAGGTTAGTGTTTTTTATTATTATTTTACTAGTTTACAATCTTTTATTTAACTTGCAATGTATGTACCTATGTACTCGTATGTATGTATGTGAGGCTCAAATCCTGCGAGTTGAATTTGACTCAGTTTCAGTGGTCGAATTGACTTGAAATTTGGTATACTTATGTGAATTGCGTGACAATACAATAATCTGGTAGCTGACATCCTGGTAGTCCGGCCAGGATCGTCTCCGCAGGACGGAATTCTTCAACGGTTAATGGCATCGACTTGAAATTTCGTATGATGTAGTTAATAGGTAACAATGCTAGTAAAGTCGACAAAAAGTACAGTCAGCAAAAAAAAAGCTTGAACAGATTTTTTTTTTTACCAAAAACTTATTTCACAGCTACTTACGTTTTTCACTTGTAGTTTTATTTTCGCTCTTGACTGCAACTGCACTGAGACTAGTACCTACTCGTACCTATATTGACACGGCTATTAAAGATGATTTCAGTTTATTATCTTGATCGATGTACACCGCACTTCTGTTATTTCACTTATACAGGTCATAGCACTATAATATCCCATTGTTCATTAAGGGCGATAAGTAAGGTATTACGAACGAAGTATTACCTCTGGTAGTCTCTGTTATTACTTTGACTAATGGCGACTGACGTCATTTCACTATGTATGTATTTTTACATGTGCAGTACGCTTGGCACCGGAGAGCATGCCAGTGAGCAGTCTGATAGTGATAACAATACCGATCCTCCGCCTCAATTTCAAAATTTTAGCAGGTTGGTGTTTTTATTATTATTTTTACAAGCTTTTACCTTGCAATAGTTGCAATGTATGTACCTATGAATGTATGTGCAGGTAAAATCTTGCGAGTTGAATTTGACCCACTTCTTCCACATTTGGTACGGAAAAGTAGTTTGGATGAAAATGCAAGTACAGTCAGCAAAAAGCTTGTATTAAAAATGTAGTCGCGCGCACAATATGGCACCGAAAATCGAAACGTATTTTTGCATAGCGTCACCGGCGTTAGAAGTTTTCTGTAGTAGTGTACGCCTCATAATGCAGTATCAAATATTTTTATTTCACCGTATACTCTGATTTAACCTTGCATGGTATAAATATAACGTAACTTTTTTTTCCTTTCAGAAATTTGAGTCCGAGTACTCCGTCCTCGACACCATCATTACAAATTGAACTTGATCATGATAGCAATGAGGAAGTCGTACGTAAAATGACAGGTCGACGAATTTTCAATGTTCAATATTTATTTGAACAAATGAAGGCTGTGGATCATAGTCCATTTAATGCAGCTTTTAAAGATATGGATTTTGTGAAGGAGTCGAGAATCGGATTCCAGTCAACTTTTCTTTTCAAATGCAAAATGTGTGGCAAAAAAGAAGCATTTAATAAATGAAAAACTAGAGTCTAAAATTAATAAAAATGTTGTTCAAGCAGTCGTATGTTCGGTAGTGGCTTTTTCCCAATTAGATGAGCTTTGCGCTCATTTTAGATATGCCATGTATAGCGGAGAAAACATTTTGGGAAAGAGAATTTGTTGCTTGGGGATGTTTTTAAAAGATATCTCTTTGAAGAGCATGTTTGAGGCAGGACTCGAAGAAAAACAAATGGCATNGCATATCTAAATGAGCGCAAAGCTCATCTAATTGGGAAAAGCCACTACCCGAACATACGCGACTGCTGTGAACAACATTTTTATTAATTTTAGACTCTAGTTTTTCATTATTAAATGCTTCTTTTTTGCCACACATTTTGCATTTGAAAAGAAAAGTTGACTGGAATCCGATTCTCGACTCCTTCACAAAATCCATATCTTTAAAGCTGCAATTAAATGGACTATGATCCACAGCCTTCATTTGTTCAAATAAATATTGAACATTGAAAATTCGTCGACCTGTCATTTTACGTACGACTTCCTCATTGCTATCATGATCAAGTTCAATTTGTAATGATGGTGTCGAGGACGGAGTACTCGGACTCAAATTTCTGAAAGGAAAAAAAAAGTTACGTTATATTTATACCATGCAAGGTTAAATCAGAGTATACGGTGAAATAAAAATATTTGATACTGCATTATGAGGCGTACACTACTACAGAAACTTCTAACGCCGGTGACGCTATGCAAAAAATACGTTTCGATTTTCGGTGCCATATTGTGCGCGCGACTACATTTTTAATACAAGCTTTTTGCTGACTGTACTTGCATTTTCATCCAAACTACTTTTTCCGTACCAAATGTGGAAGAAGTGGGTCAAATTCAACTCGCAAGATTTTACCTGCACATACATTTCATAGGTACATACATTGCAACTATTGCAAGGTAAAAGCTTGTAAAAATAATAATAAAACACCAACCTGCTAAAATTTTGAAATTGAGGCGGAGGATCGGTATTGTTATCACTATCAGACTGCTCACTGGCATATGCTCTCCGGTGCCAAGCGTACTGCACATGTAAAAATACATACATAGTGAAATGACGTCAGTCGCCATTAGTCAAAGTAATAACAGAGAACTACCAGAGGTAATACTTCGTTCGTAATACCTTACTTATCGCCCTTAATGAACAATGGGATATTAGTGCTATGACCTGTATAAGTGAAATAACAGAAGTGCGGTGTACATCGTCAAGATAATAAACTGAAATCATCTTTAATAGCCGTGTCAATATAGGTACGAGTAGGTACTAGTCTCAGTGCAGTTGCAGTCAAGAGCGAAAATAAAACTACAAGTGAAAAACGTAAGTAGCTGTGAAATAAGTTTTGGTAAAAAAAAATCTGTTCAAGCTTTTTTTTTTGCTGACTGTACTTTTTGTCGACTTTACTAGCATTGTTACCTATTAAACTACATCATACGAAATTTCAAGTCGATGCCATTAACCGTTGAAGAATTCCGTCCTGCGGAGACGATCCTGGCCGGACTACCAGGATGTCAGCTACAGATTATTGTATTGTCACGCAATTCACATAAGTATAACCAATTTCAAGTCAATTCGACCACTGAAACTGAGTCAAATTCAACTCGCAGGATTTGAGCCTCACATACATACATACGAGTACATAGGTACATACATTGCAAGTTAAATAAAAGATTGTAAACTAGTAAAAATAATAATAAAAACACTAACCTGCTTAAATTTAGAGGTTGAGGTGGAGGATCGGTATTGTTATCACTATCAGACTGCTCACTGGCATGCTCTCCGGTGCCAAGCGTACTGCACATGTGAAAAATACATACATGGTGAAATGACGTCAGTCGCCATTAGTCAAAGTAATAACAGAGACTACCAGAGGTAATACTTCGTTCGTAATACCTTACTTACCGCCCTAATACACAATGTGCTATTACAGTGCTATGACCTGTATAAGTGAAATAACAAGTTTGTGTGGTGGTACCTATAGGGGTAGGCCTATATATAAGTAGTTAGCGAGTCGGAATGAAAACTTGGTTGCTTGAGTTACGGATATTTAATTGCGATAAGAGTACAGCGGTTAGTAAATTAATTGAAGATAGAGAAACGGATTATTGGCGTTAATTGAAAGCGAGCGAGTGAGTACGAGAGTTGAGCGTTGCGAGCAAGCAGTAAGGGAAGCGTGCGTTCCGCGCGGGCGAGGTCTCGGCAACTGGCGGCGTGCGGCGTGAGCGCCGGCAGCTCTCCGCCCCTCCTTTGCTCCCCCCGCAGGCCATAGTGCGGGGCGAAGCTTGGCAGTTCTGTGCGGACGCATAGTGCTGTACCACACCACCCCCTGGGAGAATCAGCGTTCTGGTGAAAAACAAACGGGAAATTTTACTTGTCGGCCAGACCGTGTGGTTTTGACCGGACGAGGAGCAGAAACTGGAGTTAGGAGTGGAGCTGGAGCTGGGGCAGGAGGTGCAGGTGTAGGTAAACGGACAGGAACATTTCTATTAGTCTGAGGAGAAAAAGGGTAAGTTGGAACTGTGTCATTCTGAGAGTAGGAAGGTTTGACACGATCAATTGAGACGGTCACTGGTCCTCTGGATAATTCAACAGTGACGGTCTTGTCTGTTCTACTGAGAACACGATGTGGGCCAGTGTATGGCGGTTGCAATGCACCTCTGAGTGCATCTTTGCGCAGATAAATATGGGTGCAAGTTTTTAAATCTTTGTGTACAAAAACTGACTTCGTACAATGACTAGATGCAGGCACTGGTTTTACTTTAGAAATATGCTCTCTCAGTTGGCTCACAAATTCTGCTGGCTGCAGCGTGTTAGAGTTAGTGGTTTGAAAGAACTCACCAGGTATTCGCAAGGGCTCACCATACACCATCTCTGCAGCCGAGCATTTCAGATCGTCCTTCCAGGCGCTGCGTAGACCGAGCAGCACCACTGGTAGCACGTCCGTCCAGCGCGTGTCGTTGTGGGCCATGATAGCTCCTTTCAACCAGCGATGAAGGCGCTCGACCATACCATTAGCTGCTGGGTGGTATGCTGTAGTGTGTCTCAGCTGGATGCCGCAGAGGTCTGTCAAGGCCTTGAAGAGTTGTGAAGTGAACTGACTTCCCTGGTCAGTGGTAATAGTCTGTGGACAACCAAAGCGTGAGATCCATGTTTCCAATAAAGCATTAGCTACAGTTTCGGCTGAGATGTCTTTAAGTGGTTTTTACTTCTGGCCAACGGGTAAATCTATCTACTGCTGTGAAACAATATTTGTATTCAGATGATGGAGGCAGCGGGCCTATTAGGTCAATGTGTACATGACTAAATCTTTCTCCTGGCATTTTGAACCTTTCCAATGGAGAAGAAGTATGCCGCTGCACTTTGGCGCGTTGGCACTGGTCACACATTTGTGTCCAAAGACGACAATCTTTCCGTACAGAGGGCCATACAAATCGATCAGTGACCAGCTTAGTTGTTGATTTTGTTCCTGGGTGACACAGGCCATGCACTGCATTGAAAATCCTTCTTCGATGCTCTTGAACGACAAAAGGACGAGGTTTCGCCTGAGATGTGTCACAATATAAGTAAACATTGGTACCTGGCACGGGTATTTTCTCCAACCGTAAAGATGTAGATGGGGTAGCAATGAGTTCTCGCAGCTCAGCGTCTCTCTGTTGAGCTTCTGCGATGGCGTCGAAGTCAGGTGGCACGGAGATGGCCTCGATGCGCGAGAGTGTGTCCGCAGTGATGTTATCTTTTCCTGAGATATGTCGCAGGTCAGTCGTGAACTGCGAAATAAAATCTAAATAGTTAAATTGCCTCGGGGAACACTTTCTGTCTTTTTGTTGGAATGCGAACGTTATTGGCTTGTGGTCTGTATAAATCACAAAATGTCTTCCTTCGACCATGTACCTAAAGTGTTTCACACTCTCATATATCGCGAGTAACTCCCGATCGTAAGCACTGTATTGCTGCTGTGTTCGTGACATTTTCTTGGAGAAGAAAGCTAAAGGTTGCCATTTATCATGTACTAGTTGTTGTAGAACTGCGCCCAAAGCTGTACTTGACGCATCAGTTACAAGAGCCAGCGGTGCATCTGCCTCTGGATGAGCTAATAATGTAGCTTTAGCTAGACTGGACTTACAGTTTTGAAAAGCAACCAGCTGGTCTGGGTTCCAAGTTAGTTCAGTTGAACTTTTAATTTTCGGACCTGCCAGCATATTGTTGAGAGGAGCTTGGTTGTCAGCAGCATGAGGGACAAATCTTCGGTAGAAATTAAGCATCCCAAGAAATCGACGGAGACCACCAACAGTCTTGGGTGCAGGGAAATCTAATAATGTCTGTACCTTGTCATCCATAGGTCGTGTACCTTCTGCTGAGATGATGAAGCCGAGGAAATTGACTTCCTGTTGTCCAAATGAGCACTTTGATTCGTTGATGAGGATCCCGTAGTCTTGGAATCTGCTGAAGACTTGTTGCAGGTGTTCCAGGTGCTCCTGATGGTCATGAGAGAAAATAAGAACATCGTCAATGTAAGAAAATACAAAATCCAGACCTCTTAGCACCTCATCCAAAAATCTTTGGAAAGTCTGTGCAGCATTCCTTAGTCCAAATGACATGAAGGGGAATTCAAACATGCCAAATGGTGTTGTAATTGCTGTCTTGCAAACATCATCCTCAAACACGGGAATTTGATGGTAGGCTTTAACTAAATCAATTTTTGAAAATATTTTGCAACCAGCCAAGCGATGTGAATAATCTTCTATGTGACGGACGGGATACCTATCAGGGATTGTGCGCGCGTTGAGCGCTCGGTAATCCCCACATGGTCGCCAGCCATTCCCTTTCTTCGGGACAAGATGAAGGGCAGAAGCCCAAGGAGAATCAGATCGACGCGCGACACCCTCATGTAGCATTTCTTCGAACTGTTGTTTGGCAATTTTTAGTCGGTCTGGTGCTAATCTTCTTGGCCTACAGAAAGCAGGTGGGCCAGGAGTCGTTCTGATATAGTGAACAGTGGAATGTTTGACTTCCTGTGGCACACCAGATGGCTTCAGCAAACTGGGGTATTGTTTTAATAAATTGTGGTACTCACTATGGCCGGAGATAGCTTTGATGCTTGCCTGTTCACACTGCTGGAGCATACCCGCAGATGACACTGAGGTGAGGCTGTCGACAAGCTTTTTCTGTCTGCAATCAATAAGGAGTCCATAATGAGCGAGGAAATCTGCACCGATTATAGGTTTGTCCACATCTGCGACAACAAAATTCCAGGTGAAATTCCTTCTTAATCCCAGGTCCAGTTGCTGCTTAAGAAGTCCGTAGGTATGTATTACAGATCCATTTGCTGCTGTTAATGTGTAAGTATCAGGTGCTTTTATATTAAATTTGAATTTACGAGGTAGCACGCATAGGTCGGAACCAGTGTCTATGAGATATTGTATTTTACTAGCTTTGTCAGTTATAAATAAGCGACTTGTATTAGCGCGACAGCCAGTAGTCGCTTCTATGGACTGCCGCGTTAGTTTTCCGCCTTATAGTTGCAAGGCGGCACGCATTTCTTAGCTTTATCATCATAATTACTGTGGTACCAGCACATACCTGGTTTCCGGGCCTGGCTCCGACCGCGTGACTTCGACCGGTTGCGTGACTTCGACCTGTTGTTCCAACGGGAGCGTCGCTCGTTACCTGCTGTTAATTGCGCGATCTGCAGAGATAATTCTTCGATTTTCCTGTACAAACCGGAACTGGTGTCTGCAGCGCTCGCTACCTGAGGTGGAGCGGGAGCCACGTCCATTATCTGGTCCGCCAAAGTCGCTAAATCTTCAAGGGTCGCTGACTTCTGGGAAGCGATTATTGCCTGGACGTGCGTCGGCAAACGGCTTGACCACATGGTTTTCAAAAAATCTTCGCTGACACTGTCTTTAGCCAAACCTTTAAGATGACGATAAAATTGCGATGGTCTGCGGTCTCCCAATTCTTCGTGTGTCAAAAGCTGCCGTTGCCTATTTTCGTTTGATATTGAAAGTCTGCTGATCAACTCATTTTTCAATTTGTCGTATTTTTGTAATGGCGGCGGGTTCGTCAATATGTCGCGTACTTCGCGCGCCGTTTTATGGTCCAGTTCGCGGATGACTTGAAAATATTTTGTGGAATCGCATTTGATGCCTCCGATGGCGAATTGGGCTTCGACTTGCGCGAACCAAACCTCCGCGTCTTCGGGCCAAAACGGTGGCAAACGTACCGCCACGCGGTCGACCGCCATGCCGCTTCCGGTGCCGCCGGCGGCGGCGTCTTTAAGGCCATGTGTCGCCTCCTCTTGCTCGGTCATCTTGCCGCGGCGCGTTTGATATTACTTTACTAATGATAAGCTGTTTGATTTTTAAAAGCACCGTCGCGGGTCACCAGTTATAGGGGTAGGCCCTATATATAAGTAGTTAGCGAGTCGGAATGAAAACTTGGTTGCTTGAGTTACGGATATTTAATTGCGATAAGAGTACAGCGGTTAGTAAATTAATTGAAGATAGAGAAACGGATTATTGGCGTTAATTGAAAGCGAGCGAGTGAGTACGAGAGTTGAGCGTTGCGAGAAGCAGTAAGGGAAGCGTGCGTTCCGCGCGGGCGAGGTCTCGGCAACTGGCGGCGTGCGGCGTGAGCGCCGGCAGCTCTCCGCCCTCCTTTGCTCCCCCGCAGGCCATAGTGCGGGGCGAAGCTTGGCAGTTCTGTGCGGACGCATAGTGCTGTACCACATACCTACGTCGTACAAAAATAATAAATAAAGGTACGAGTACGAAAATTCATTTTAAATACAAGCTTTTTTGCTGACTGTACTTTTTGTCGACTTTACTAGCATTGTTACCCAAACTACATTTATTTGTACCTATACCAAAAACAAGTCGATAACATTGTAACAGTTGAAGAGTTCCGTCTTCGGAGACGATTCTGGCCGGACTACCAGGATGTCAGCTACCAGATTATTGTATTGTCACGCAATTTACATAATTATGCAAAATTTCAAGTCAATCCGACTGCTAGAAGTTGGTCGAATGCAAGATTTGATTACAGACAAATATCGGGACAGGTGAAACTAAATAAAAGCTTGTAATAGAGGACAAGGAAGAAAATCTTACGCTACTGTCCTAGTTATAACTTACCTATTAGGATTAATGTTTTCTTTTTTATGACGAGCCGGTCCTTTTTTTTTCCTACGAGCCGATAACCATAATCTTGTCTTCGATGATCTTTTCACTTCTGGAAACAAGAACATTAATAATTATTTTTTATGGGAGCGCCATAGTTCGCATAGGTACTCTTTTCTTTTCTAGTAAAAACCATAATTATTTTTTGTCCAAATCATCGTTTGTCAGTATGCGAGCCGATATATGGACCCATTTTTTATAAGTACTTGGTAAAATTGACTAAAATGCATCTAGGTAGGTACTTACCCTGTTTATCCATTTTTGTAACATAAAATGCAAAGTCCATATAAGAAAGCCAAGGTCGTCGAACAGTATGTGCACACACACCACCAGTATCACCAAGAAATATCAATCCGTTATCAGTCCAAGTCGTAAGTAGTTAGATCGCGTTTATGATACGAAGAGAATTCACCAAAATAATATTACGTAACTCTCGCGCACAGCTGACGAGTCACTACTAACGAGCGACGCACGCACACGCAGGGCCAGCGTAAACCAAGGACAAAGGGCGGCGCGTACCGCCCTCCCCCGTACCGTTCCGCGCTAGAGTGATTCGCTGCAGATTCGCATAAAAAATGTATAGTTTTTTTACTGATTTTCGTAGTTTCGTTCTCATTTGAAACCACAAAATCATTTCGGAAAAATGCTTTTTCTTATGAAACTACATAGTTTAGTCGATGCCGGAAATAGGTTTTGACTTCAATCTGAACTATATTTTGGCCGTAGTATTTAACCGAACTGCACAGGGTTTTTGGCTCTTAAAATGCAAAACTTGTACTCGTTCTATTTTCTTTGTAATACCATTTCAAGAGTCATAAACTAATTTCAGGCCTAGATATGCTTATCTCATTGTATTTACAAAAATCATGATGATGCTACTTGTTATTTTAAAAATAGGACGTAACTACGATTTGTATGGAGAATCAAGCTTGCTGCGGACTCTTAAACGGAGAGAATCTGAATCTTGTGCATGAGACTGTTTTTCTGGTCTTACGTTGGGTCGTAATTTACAATGGAGCCCGCATATTTCTGGTCTTGCTGGTAGATTGAGCTCTGCCGCCTATGCTGTACGAAGAATCAGGCAATTTACCAACGTAGAAACTGCCCGGCTAGTTTATTTCAGTTATTTTCACAGCATAATGTCCTACGGTATGCTGATTTGTGGCAAGGCAGCCGACATAGAAACTATCTTCATTTTACAGAAGAGGGCAGTCCGGTCGATCTACAACCTTGGCTCCCGAGATTCACTTAGAGAACGCTTTAAGGAGATAAACATCCTCACAGTAGCTTCACAGTACGTACATGATGTGATATTGTATACACACATGAATATCGAGTCCTTCAAGAAAGTGTCAGACGTACATGATATCAATACTCGTAATAAGCACAAGCTTGCAGTTCCTAAATTCCGTCTACGGAAAGTAAGCAAATCTTTTGTGGGAAACTGCGTGAGATTTTACAATAAAGTTCCTGTAGAAGCATGGAAATTGCCACACAACTCTTTTAAAGAATACATAAAGAGTGCACTCCTGAAGAAAGCTTACTATAAAGTTGAGGAGTACTTATGTGATGATGCGAACATGGCCAAAACTGAAAGCCGATGAAAAATTGGGATGTTGAATGTGTGATGTGATGTACTCGTGTTTGTGTGTGTGTGTGTGTGTGTGTTTATGTCGGTGTATTTGTATTGTATAGTGTTGTGAAGTGTGACTTGGCAGTGTCCCGGCGCATTTCGTGTCTAGTTTCTGGTTCTGTTGCCGTTGTCCGCGTTGCAGAATTTAATTTATAATATTTATTAGTTTGACATTTGGAGGCCTTGTGCATCTCCATTTCTTTATTTTAATGGTTATTGTTAGTTTTTGACCTTGGAGGCTTTTTACACCTCTGAAGATTGTATAATTTGGTTAATTTAATTAGTTTACTTTGACATTTAGAGACTATATACATCTCTGAATTATTAGATTAGGAATTTTATTATTAACATAGGGACTTCATACATCCCTTGCTGTATAATAATTTTATTATTACTCAGGGACTTTATACATCCCTTTGTTATGTTAAGGCTGTATATTGTTAAGCTTATGGATTTTAAACTTTTATATTTTTAGTTTAAATTCTAGTCACAGGCTCGCGACGTCGAAGTACCAAGACGATCCATAGAGCTTATGGGACTTTTAATTGTATAATATAGTTTTTAAGTATTTTATTTGTAATTATATTTTAATGAAAAAGTGACTTTCTGGCCAAGTTTCTTGCGGCGCATTCATCTTGGCAATGATGGTCTTTCCGAAAGCGCTGGTAGTTTAAAAAAATGACGTGTAAAAGTGCCCATTGCGGCCTATTTACTGAATAAATCATTTGAATTTTGAATTGCTACCACCATCTTGCTCGCTAATCCTGTCGTGAAGCAGCAGTGCTTGCACTGTTGTGTTTCGGCGTGGAGAGTAAGACAGCCGTGAAACTACTGGCACTGAGGTATCCATCTTAGGCTCTAGGTTGGCAACGCAACTGCAATCCCCCTGGTGTTGCAGGTGTCTATGGGCGGTGGTGATCTTTTACCATCAGGAGCCCCTCTTGCTCGTTTGCCATCCAATCGAATAAAAAAAAATGAGTTAAATATTCGTTGCCGGCCCTTTGAGGATCGGCTCATTTTTTTAAGATCCCTAAAGGCCTTATAACACTAACGATTTACGGGTGAGTTGAAAGCGAGGCGAGCGGGCAGCGTGTTCGCTGCGAGCGCGCAACGATGTCGCTGCGACGCTGCCAGCGCGCAGCGAGTTATTACCTATACTGTAGACTCTCGTACAATAATAATAAGGTGTCTTTGGCGCTATACGCAGCTAACTCGCTACCGCTTTCGCTCGTGCGGAACAACTTAGGGATCGGGTACGGAACCCTGAAAAAGGACACTAATAGAAAGGGAGAACAAATATTCGATACACAAGGTTTTAACCCCCTACGCAAAAAGAGGGGTGTTATAAGTTTGACCGCTATGTGTGTATGTCTGTGGCACCGTAGCTCTTTAACGGGTGGACAGATTTGAATGCGGTTTTTTTATTTGAAAGCAGGTTTTCTTTCTTAGACATGTTTCATCAAAATCGGTTTTTGAGATATTGAACTTTGAAGTGACAAAGTTGGGGGTTTTCCAACTTTTTGCGGGTTAGGTAACATTGAAAAGGAAAAACTTTTCTAAGAATTGAACAGTAGAAATTCAAGCCGCAACGATGTGACCCAACGGACCCAATAACATCATTCTACACTGCATCTATTTGAGAAAACATCCACTTTATAACTGAATCTCTGTAATTGAATGCTGTTCAGTGAGTTTTATTTTGGCGCAAAAACGGAAAGCTGATTCTGCGAATTAGCGCTTTTGCTTTATTTATCCGTCTGTCCGTATAGATTTTTTAGGCCTCGCTCTGTTTTGAGGCCGATGCTCTTATGACTACTTTATTAACACGTTTTTATTAGCTTCACTTGTATCTAATAGGTATCTAGAATTCGAGACGACCGTTGAAAAGTTTTTTTTTTATTTATTCGACTGGATGGCAAACGAGCAAGTGGGTCTCCTGATGGTAAGAGATCACCACCGCCCATAAACATCTGCAGCACCAGGGGTATTGCAGATGCGTTGCCAACCTAGAGGCCTAAGATGGGATACCTCAAGTGCCAGTAATTGCACCGGATAATATAAATATAGCAGAGTTACGCCCCTATGTTTATTATTCATATTATATATTATTTTTTTGTGATTTTCAACGGGCATTTGTTAACATCGGACATCTTCCGACTAAATGATAATGATGATGGATGATGTTTTATGTACGGTCTATTCTAGCCTCTTGAGTCCTGGGGTATTTTATAAAGGACCAATTAACACTAAGAGTAACGGCCGAATGTACTTATAAAGTACAAATCGTTCATTGAATAAATAATTCTAAGAATTTCGAAATAAGTAATATCCAAAATAGCAAAGCAGGTCAACCACGTCTAGGTCTTAAGCACTAAGTTTATTAAAAAATGTCAGGACTCAGGAGGTTAGACCAAGCCTTCACCTTCACCTAGCATTATTCCATCCAGACATAAGAGCTAACTTTTCCAAGGCAAATTTACAGCACAAGAGTTGCAGGCAACGTACATACACATTGCTAATTGTAGCACAGAATAAGTAATCAAGTAGTTTTAGCTAAGGGGTAGGCCTTTATTCAAGAATGGACGTCTCCGGCTGATGATGATGACGATGACTTTAACTAAACCAGTAATACCGTTAATAGCGATATATTACAACAGTTTACTCGTACAAAAGCCGTCAAACAATGAGCTAAACACAATAAAAAACAACGCAACTGTATTGTTTTAGTTTTACATAACCACAAAGCGTTACACTAAATGGTTACGTTAGTTGTGCGCTTTTAGCTAAGTAACTACATGTGTTAGAGCCTCACTGTAACCACTTGCTGCAGTACGAATGGGCCGGCTCGACCGGGCTAGTACCACACTCCCACAGACCCACAGAATACCGGCGTGAAATAGTAGTTTTGCTATTATGTTTCGTACGGTGGAGCGGGAGATCCGGAGGCCCAACTCCCCTCCCCCTTTCCCTCCTCTATCCCCCTCCCCTTTAGGTCGGCAACGCACTCGCAGTTCTAATAATGCTGTAGGTGTCCATGTTTGGCGGTGATCGCTTACCATCAGGTGACCCGTATGCTCGTTTGCCAGCTATTTGATAAAAAAGTAAGCATTTTTTTCATCACTCTTGCTCGTAAACAGTGCCCTAACACGCAGGCTAAATTGTATGCAACTTCTTCTTTCTGCGTCTCTTCTCAATAGGGTCGGCCCTCCTCGTTCTCATGCGCCAGGTCCGTCGATCCTGGGTTGTCTTTTCGTTCAACTGGGCCTGTTTCAAATCCTTTGATCTGGTGGACCACACCATGTATCAAGTGGGAGACTTTGCCTCTCTTGTTGTCCGGTAGTGCGAGAGCTTTCTTCACGACATGCGAGATTCCTTAACCTTGTCTGCGATGGGTGCGACCTTGTAACTTCCTCTGATATGTTCGTTACGCACTTTATCGAGACTCGTTACACCTGTCACCCATCTCAACATCTTCATATTCTTCATCTCATTGACATGGAGTGTTGGTTTATGCCCTTTATTGATCACCCAGCATCCAGCGCCGTACACACGCTGGTCTCACAGCTGTTTTGTAGACCTTGCCTTTGGTCTTTATCGGTATAGGATGGACACAGAGCACACCCGTGAGCGCTCTCCACCTCTGCCAAGCTACATTTACCCTATGCAATTCTCCCTCCTAAATGATATGCAACGCTCTAAATAAAAATAATTCTCGCATTAAACTCAAGGGCTGTAATAGAGGTACATTGCGTTTAAGGGCAATAAAGAAGGATTACGGACGAGAGTTTAGAACACAATGTTTAGACTAACGCGGTCATTATTAATTTTATGATTTACTTAAATTCGGGTTCGAGTCGTCTCGTGTCGTGATCATGGCGCACGCAACTGTGCCGAAATATCGAGCTTCTCTAAAATCAAGGTACGCGAAACAAAACCCGAATTTAAATCATAAAATGATAATTTAGAAGCTCGAAGTTAAAGACTGGGGGCTTGAATGAGTCTATGTTCGTAATTCCAGTGCCTTCTGTGCGAGAGAGAATGTTATTTACCATATTTTTGAGTACAGAGAAGGGAGAAGAGTATTTTTTGTCCTTCAAGTATAAAATGATGATTAAAGGAAAAAAATATTATTTTTCGAAAAATATCAGTGCCGTTAAAAAAAGCCGTGGTGGCCTAGCGGTTTGACCTATCGCCTCTCAAGCAGAGGGTCGTGGGTTCAAACCCGGCTTGCACCTCTGAGTTTTTCGAAATTGATGTGCGGAATTACATTTGAAATTTACCACGAGCTTTGCGGTGTAGGAAAACATCTTGAGGAAACCTGCACAAACCTGCGATGCAATTCAATGGTGCGTGTGGAGTTCCCAATCCGCACTGGGCCCGCGTGGGGACTATCGCCCAAGCCCTCTTGTTCTGAGAGGAGGCCTGCGCCCAGCAGTGGGACGTATATAGGCTGGGATGATGATGATGATGATCAGTGTTGTTTGTTTCTTAATTCGTTGTACGTTTCAAACCTACAACACAACGGTACGTACAGCCAAATAGGTTGAAAAATAATTTCCTATAGTACGTCTGAATTCAACTTTGAATGTTGATAAACAAAGCAAGAAATGTATTATTTTCATTTCGTATGATCTTATGCACAGATCCCTAGGGATATTTTATGCATTCATTCTCCCCCCACTTAGTCCATTGCCATCTACAGCTGCTCCATAAAACGTGTGACGTAGCACCATGAGATCGCTTTGCTCTGTTGGGCAGTTCCCAAGGCACAGTGTTGGGTTGTATGTAATTTATTTTAAAGAAGTACAGTAACGTAATATTATGATATATGTAATGTATGGTATTATATATGTACCTATAATTATTGGTTCTATTTATTTGATCTCATAGGTGTATCTATGATTTTTAAACGTATAGTTAAATAAGCAATGGTATCCCAGTGATTAATTGTAAAACATTTTCAAGTGTGTTTTCATACCAAAATCGTATGACGGAAGACCTCGAAAAAGTAAAGGAAAAAGTTTGAAAATTATTAATGAGCATGAAATAGTATTTTATACAACCGTTGAATAATGAAGGATCTTATTAAGTATGTATCATCCCAGCCTATAAACGTCCCACTGCAGGGCACAGGCCTCCCCTCAGAATGAGAGGGCTTGGGCAGTAGTTCCACGCGGGCCCAGTGCGGATTGGGAACTTCACACACACCATTGAATTGCTTCGCAGGTTTGTGCAGGTTTCCTCACGATGTTTTCCTTCACCGCAAAGCTCGTGGTAAATTTCAAATGTAATTCCGCACATGAATTTCGAAAAACTCAGAGGTGCGAGCCGGGGTTTGAACCCACGATCCTCTGCTTGAGAGGCCATAGGTCAAACCACTCGGCCACCACGGCTTAAGGCATTAAGTATGTACTTACACAATATTTTTTTACGAGTAAAAGTAACAATTTGCCAATATCTAAACATCATAACAACATAACAGCTGGCCAAAGACCGTGCGGAGTGGCGATTACTCCACCGACAAGAGCATAGCTCTTAAATTCAAGAAGAAGAATCTAAGACAGTTAATGTTTCTCGGGGAATTTCTAGCGTGGGCGAAACCGCGAGTTAAAGGTAGTAGTGTATATAATTATTATGCGACCATGTGACAAAACAATGCCATGCAGTCTTTACATTCGCTCCACTCATCTGACATCATTTCGCGGTCGTGATCTGAATAAACGGACTATAACACGTACGTGTCCACTGCATAACACGCAATATATGGATTATCAATGTTTATTATCGTTACATAGAATTTTAGACGGGCAATTTTCGATATAATTCGTCTTTTCAGAAAATTATGCCGTTTCCTTCATTAACGTTGCATGACGTACGCTTACCCCTTTAACTTTGAAATAGTTTTTCTACTCTTGTATTATATCTGTGATTTACTCAATCACGAACAGTGATAGAAGAACATATACGTTATTCCTATCCAATTTATTAAAAGTGTAAACAAACCGATTTCATCAAAATTCTTGTCCACTGGATCGAATCTATAACTAGCTTTTGCCCGCGGCTCCGCCCGCGTGGTATTCGGTTAAAGCGCGCTGTTCCCTCGGAAACTGTGCATTTTTCCGGGATAAAAAGTAGCCTATGTCACTCTCGGGCCCATAAACTATCTCTAGGTATGCCAAAAGTCAAAGACAAAAAAAAAGTATTTTATTTAATAAGTACATAGTCGTAGAAAAAGTATGGTATGTAACGTTGTATAACTATCTGAAAAAAGCTGGTGGCGTCTCTTCTTACGATGTTCGCTACACTCACATCGTAACTCACGCCACTCACCTTTTTTGACCCCTATTATACAACTGTTGCATAAAATACTATTTGAGAAATTATTTTAATTATTAAACCAATAAAACTATGCTATGGTAAGAATACTGTAAAAAAAAAACATACTACAGGAAACTTACAAGGTTGAAGTGAGCATTTAATTTTATTAGGTACGCGTAGCAGCTCTTTTATCTAATTTTTACACAATCGAAGTGAAAGGCGGCAGTGTTATATACAATTCGTTTATAAAACTCATCTTACCCCAGATAAATAGCTATATCCACTGAAGCCGCAAGTAAGGGTTGTTAGATAAGTCGAGGTTTACGCACTTGTTGTACAAGCTACTATATTTACTCGTACTGACCCGTGTAATTTCATCGTTTCCTTTCTGCAACATTTTCGTTCCGGCATCAAACTCTTAATCAGAGCAAAATAATTACTATTCCAGAAGCTGCCAAACTAGGAGAGGGAATAAATTTAACATTCTCACTTACGAAAGATCCTATGTATCTCTACTAGCTAACAAATTAATAGCCTTATGTTTTCAACATAAGTTTTAGTTTTGTTTGTATTAAAACGTTGATATAAAACCCTTTTA
This sequence comes from Choristoneura fumiferana, assembly GCF_025370935.1. Lineage (NCBI taxonomy): Eukaryota > Metazoa > Arthropoda > Insecta > Lepidoptera > Tortricidae > Choristoneura > Choristoneura fumiferana. Next base: position 2,404,961 of record NC_133490.1, on the reverse strand, counting down.
AAGAAATGATTTTCGGAAAGCAGGTGGGTTACTTTGCAGCTTGGGTATAAATACAATGTAGTGCTTGTTTCTTGAAAGTGTTAATTTATTTCAATTTAAAACTGAATTTCAGCACATTGGAGATGATAAAGTTGACTAATTTTAGTGTATTTTACTTAATACATACGCTACTAGGCAGACTTGGCACCCACACTTCAGTCTACTCGTGACCACGGCCACTGTAATGTGGTCGAAACGTCGAGATAAATAATACTCGTGTGTTTTAGCGTGATAAGTTCTGTTTGTGGTATTTTTTTGAGTATAAACCTTTAACCGTGAATCATTAAAAGCCTTAGATCAAAATTATTACCAGGCTTATTTATTCCTTGAATTAACGACCGAACCGGATGACCGGATGGCCAGCCTGACTACGAAGCTAGAGGTCCCGGGTTCGATTCCCGCCGGTGCATCTTTTTGCATGAATAATACGAATGTTTGCTCTCGGGTCTTGGAAGTTTAATATGTATTTAAGTACGTATTTATTTATGTATATAAGTATGTTTATCCGTTGCCTAGTGTCCATAGTAACAAGCTTTGCTTAGTTTGGGACTTGTCCCATGATATTTATTTATTTATTTAAATTACGCTTGCATGTCACTATCTCTTTTTTAAATCAGTTAATACCTCCTTGCGGCAGCAGTCGGGTAAAAATGAAAAATGAAACCAACACAGTCAACCCCTTTATTCAGATTTGTACGGCCGCTAAACCTTACGACTACAACTATACCACCGCTGACCGTGCCATTAAGACTGATATCCACCATATTATTAAGGGGGATTCTTTGCACGGTATTTTTTTGTCACCCCTTAAGAACGAGGGTGGGACTGAGGGCTCGTAAAGTTTCCTAAAGAGTATAAAAATAGACGCGTCCCATATTGCCTATTTGCCTAATGGTGTGTTTTTTTTATTTTTTTACGCTTCATGTGACGGTTGGATGGTTTGATTGGCTGGTTATTTTTTATTATGCCAATTGTTAGAAAGGAGTTTGTTTGTTTGGGTTTGTTTTTAAGAAAGATGGAAAAAAAATATTGGGATACTTATATGAAAAGATTTTTTTCATATGTGAAAAAAAAGAAAAAAAATAATTGATTGGAATGCGCTACACTACAGTATAAGTACGAACCTACCTACTTATTTGACATTTTAAACAATTTTAAATTCGTTTTCGTCTAGATATTTTTCGTTTTGTACTTCTTGCTTTTCTTAATAAATTATTTACTTTTCAACATCATCACCAGCCGGAAGACGTCTACTGGTGAACAAAGACCGCCTTTAGAACGCCACAAGAACTAGATAGCCCACAACTTGCGATATTGTCAATCAGTGGGAGACATGCCAGCGTTTTGTCTTCCGGTTCGTCGCCACTCGAGGACCTTTCTCCCCCATCGATCCGTTCTTCGAGCGATGTGTCCCGCCCTTAGCCACTTCAACTTGCATATTCTAAGCTTAGAGCTGTCGGTGACTTTTTACTTTAGTAACAAAGTACATTCAAAGAAACTGAATCACGTAACAGGGTTGAACCTTTGTGCTACTTATGTCATGTTGATATCTCATTTATCTGGCAAAGGAATCATATCGAAATTAATTATGGAAACCATATCGAAAATACAAACTGAGACATGGATGCACAGGAAAACCAGAAAAAGAGACCAGCGCTGGGAATCGAACCCAGGTCCTCAGCAATCCGTGCTGCGTGCTATAACCCTTACACCACCGCTGGACAGGAGTCTAGACACGAATTTCTCCTGTGCACACATATCTCAGGTTGCTTTTGTCCACTACGCTACTTAACAGCGCAGCACTGGTCACTTACTGGGCACTTAGCAGCTCTGGTCTCTTTTTATGGTTTTTCTGTACATCCATGTCTCAGTTTGTATTTTCGATATGGTTTCACGGGATACCCGTTAAAGCAAGTTGAAATAAAAAATACTAATCATATTTATGAAAAGGTACCACTCTAATACGCGATTCAGTTTCTTCGTCTGTAGTTGCTTTCTTACTACAAAGCAGGGATGTAACGGATTTGGTTTTATCAGAACCGAAAGCGGAACCAGATGTTTTCAATTTAGTTTATCGGAACCAGAAACGGAATCGGAACCGAAAACGGAACCGGAACCAGAATCAGAGCCTGAGTGATAGGTGGACGAGATGTTGTGGGTCTACTAAACCTGAGGGTCTATTGCGTAACGTTTCTCACAATCAAATGATAGTTTTTGCATATAAAAACTGTCATTAGATTGTGATCGCGAGTGTCAGAAACTTTACATAATTAATTAGTTAACCTTCTGTTTGTTTTTGATGTACGCCTCTCATGTCCCACCACTGCGCCGCGCTAAGCATTGACATCCGATATAGCTTCCGTTTCAAAAGTAACGGAACCGGAACCGAAACGGATGTTTAGTATGAAACGGATGTTCCGACTTAACAGAAACGGAACCGGAGCTCCGTAACATCCCTGCTACAAAGTAACGGTAGTTACTTTGTAGCAGGGATGCATCTTTGCATGTAATGTAAAATAACCACCGTATTTGGGAGTGACAGTCGTGATGACATTATTAAGTGACAGCGTATGACACAATCTGAAGATAGAGTGACATCATTCAAACAGTATCAAAAAAGCGTAGAACAAGAACTGTCAACGAATTTGTTTTTCATCGTGTGAATCATAATGTTGACTTGCGTTTTTTGAAACATCTAATTTTAATTAAAGTTTGTTTCTGGTTTTTGGGTATCTTCGTTTTAAGTGCAGCCCTTCGTTTTAAGTACTTTGGGCTCTTCTTTTACCTGAATCCTTAGCAACTGAGTTGAATAGTGAGAAAAAGTGTACCGATTTTTTATCAGTTTTGTGACTTTCATACAGTATCATATTATAATTTGTATGGAAAATTGGGGACCTTTTTTGTCAATCAATAGTACTCCTGCATGATTATGAGCAAGAAGAACTCAGAATCACAAAATTCTACAAAGAAGAAAAAGAAATGTCCGTTTACTTTTCTGTTAAGAAAACTTTATTGTTATTAATTTCTATGTTGTCGCTTTTTTATGCTGACACTCCTTTCTTGAGTAATATCTATCAAAACCCTAATGTCGACGGCTATCTGACTCAACCTCGTATATGAAATTTTATGAAATTGGGATATCTACTAGGACGTGTATATATAAAATGATTGATGTTACTTAGAGTATTTAAACCTAATGTTATAATATCTGTAATTCCTCAATTTTAACAGTCCATGTTTTACTTTCCAATAAGTTATGTTAGTATAAATATTTTCTCAAAAATGTCCGTAAAAGTTGACATTATTCTTTACATATCAGAAGGTGAAGTGCATAGTTTATGGTCAGCGAATATCTCGACAATAATGAATAAGCGCGCCTGCAATAAGTCACAATTTTTTTTTGATGTTAAAAGGCCATGTAAATGTTGGCACAAGTCGTATACAGCCAAGTCTAATGGCCGGTATCAGATATTTTGTTGGAACTCCGGACTTTTTCTACTGGGTCTGAAATAGCTTGTGGTGTTTTCGATGGAAAAATACACCTACAGTTTATTTTTAATGAAAAAAGGCGGGAAAGCATAAGAAAAATATTGGAATAAAATTAAATTTTATAATATATTTTGAGAAAAAGTTTATTCTATTTCAGAATTATTCACCATTTTTGAGAAAAGCTTTATATTAGTCTCGGCTGGAATAGCAATTGCTGGCTTCGTATTAGTTAAACGGACTCGCAGCTCGTCCGTTTAATACTCATACTCAGCCAGCAATTGCCTACTTCCAGGCCACGACAATAATCTACTATTATAATACAGGGAATAGGAAATCACGAATGTATAAAAGTTGAATGTTCAATTGATGTTGTAAGTAAAATTAGACCTTGCTGTTTTATGGCAAGCGAATGGTAAACCTTATGACATTTCCTAAACGGAAAGGAACATTGTATTTTACAGCTTGTAGTCTACTAGTACAGTTTAAAAGGACAAATTAAACCAACTCTATTTTAATGTTATATGGTTAAGGTAGCAAAATAATTACGGCTCACTTTTTTATAAACGTCAGCATAATTTATACCCCAAAATAAATATCCGATAAGATAACTTTTTAATATTGGGTTCACAGCAGATAATACCCACTTATTTGAAAATTATGTATTATCGAAAAAAAGTAGCTAACTATAGGTAGATTACTATAATATAAAGTACCTACCTATTTAAAAAGTTTAGGTAATTATCTAAATGTAAACAAAACTACGTCAATTGGTGTCTTAAATATTGAAATTCGCCCATTTATCTTAACATTTACATTTATGTATTGAAATACATTAGCTTAGTTTGTATTACAATTGTTCAATAAAATAACAGAGTAGAATATTTTAATTGTTTATTATGGAATAACCATTTTACAATATAATATGTTGAGCCTGCATTGCAAGCTTTTGTACAACTAGTGTTGCCAGGCGAACAACTACAGAGAAGAAAAAGAAATGGAACTAACGGTTCCTATTAATGTTCAATCATGTATTGAACAACAATACACCCATAGTAAAATATTTAAAATCCATGAACGTGCCAAATCTGGCAGCTGAAGTTTGTTTACAATTAGTTAATTACCTAAACTTTTTAAGTATAATCTGTTTACTTCATCATCCCAGCCTATATACGTCCCACTGCTGGGCACAGGCCTCCTCTCAGAACTGTTTACTTAATATTTATCAAATTTTTGAGACTTGTGATAAATTAATCTCGTCATTATCATATCGGCCTATATAGGCCACAGGCCTAGGAATAAAATGGCTTAGGCCGCAGTTCCCGATAGACCGTAGGTCAAACCACTAGGCTTGCACGACTTAAGGTCACAGCTCATCAGAGCCACCCGGCATGCGGCACCCGACCAGCACCGCCTCGACTTTCGGCGTCCACTCGTCGGCAGGCGGTCCACGGGTGGACGCCGCGTTGACAACGAGTGGACCTCGCGTGGTCCACGAATTTCCTAGTAGTCACTATGGCGGCGAGCAGCGGGCTGTCGCCGAGTGATCCACTCGCCTTCCGCGCGTGGACACCTCTTGAGTGAGGCGATCTGGTGACGCTACGGAGTTGATGTAGTGAGCACCTACCCATACAAATTCATATTAATACTAACCCCTCGAGGCGAGGCGGTGCTGGTCGGGTGCCGGGTGGATGTAATGAGCTTTAATCTATCTGATAGTCATTTCACTGAATAATTTATGTCAATTCAATTAAGCTCCGTAACCTTTCTGAGGCACTCACGTCGCATCCACAAACCGTTACCTACCACTCTGTCCCCTCTGCAAAACACTTCAACATCCGTTCAAGTTTTAATCTATGCCCGTTTTAACTACATCCATAAAGAAGACGACGCGTCGTAACGCGCGAGTTCGTATTATGAATGAAAATATAAAATTATGTACGTTCTGTGCGCTTTATCGCTTCTGTGACCCGATTTGGGATTGAAATGTTATTGCGTGTGTCATATGGTAGTGTTGAATTATATTAAATTGATTTATATAGACGGTACATTGAAATATATAGAACTACTAGCTTTTGCCCGCGGCTCGCCCGCGTGGAATTCGGTTATCGGGCGCTGTTCCCTCGGGAACTGTGCATTTTTCCGGGATAAAAAATAGCCTATGTCACTCTCTGGCCCATAAACTATCTCTATGCCAAAAATCACGTCGATCCGTCGCTCCGTTTCGACATTAAAGACGGACAAACATACACCCAAACACACACACTTTCGCATTTATAATATTATAGTATGGATGTACAGCAACCAAGTTAATTCCAAAGCCATCACAGAACCGTGTCGTACTTAAATTTCATTTTACGTCATTCGATAAACGTTGTTATAGACAATTAATATTATTCATTATGACAGGGTTCCATGGTGCCCTAGGATTCAAATTGGTTGACTATACCTAAGCCAATCCATACCGTGACCAGTTTCCCAAAAAGACACACACCTATCAACCCCTACCCGCGGGTCTTTTAAACCTCCGTACTATATTCCCAAGAAACTCGCCATGAAGGTTCACTTGTGATCCTTATCGGGTCACCAAGACCATTCTGTCAAGAGTCATTAGTCATACTGCATCCATAGTATTGTACCAGATCTTAATTGCTTAGTAGATACATTTCGTTCCATATGGGCCTGGGCGGGCATGGTAATGTCACATAAATTAACCTAAACTTAACAACTCCACTCGTTGCTTTCGTATGGTACCATACTATGGGGAAACTCCACGGACTGTGAGCGCGTAATGGTTCTGCAGAAGCGGGCAGTGCGGGTTATTGCCGGTATCAACCAAAGGCAGTCGTGCAAAAAAATTTTCACAGAACTTGGTATCATGACCCTATCTTCGTTGTATTTGTTTCAAGTTATTATGTATACGCGCACAAACATATCTAACTTCAGTCGAATGGGCGTAGCTGGTAAAATCACTCGCAACACGGGTCGCTTACGGGCAGTCCCTCATAGAATGGCATTAGCGGGAAAAAACCCGCGCGTTATAGGGCCAAATACTATGAACACCTACCCTCACACCTAAAAAGCGAAAAGAACGATGAAACGTTTAGCCGTCGACTAAAAGACCTTTTGTTGGAAAAAGCGTTTTATTCCGTAAATGAATTTATGAATCTGACATTTTAATTTTATTGTTTAAATTGTTATTATTATTTCTTGTTTTTATTTTATTGTTTTTACATTGACATTTAAATTGTTACTCAATTATTAATCTTTACATATCCTTGACATTTATTCTTTATATACATTTCAATGTGTTTTCAGTCTGACGATCCCTTGAGGAGAACCAGTCTAATTTAAATTGTTTACATTCACATGACATGCTTAGAATTTTATTTTTTATAATTATTACTAATCATATTACCTTTGACGATTTCAATACAAATTCTTATAACTGACATTTATGTAAATTATAATGTAATGATGTATTGAATGAATAAATAAACTAAACTAAACTAAACTAAACTAAACAATAAGTATACAATATCAATTTATTTCATGTCAAGTTCTATTATCATCATTAAATAGTTCGTTACAGTATAATATGTTTTTTTTTTTTAGTAAGTAGGTTCCTTAACTTAAATTTAAATAAATGATGCTTTTCTTCAGATTTATAATTCTGGAATTTTATTGTAAATTTTTATAAATCTAACATATGGACTATTTTCTGTTTGGGGCATCTTTAATTTTGTAGAAAAGGTGCATATTCTCTCTCACGAACATACACACTTCCAAAATGTATACCTAGCGACTTATAATATTTAAGACTGTCATTCAATGGTTTGTGTGAAGTTTTAAGTCCGGACTGGACCTGCGTGGAAACTACAGCCCAAGCCCTCTCACTATAACAGGAGGCCTGTGCCCAGTGGGATGTATGTTGGCAGAGATGATGATGATGATTATGTACTACGCATGAAAGTTGAATGGTTGGAACAGAGAATGAGACTGGCACAGAACTAGGCAAAGTGGTGGGGGAAAAAAATAACTTTACCCAGAAGTTATGATATTCATCATTATTATGATTGGTTATTTGGAGTATTTTTGTATTTTTTATTTCAACTCCAAATTTGTCACTTTTACGGTCATCCGTAAAACCATATCGAAAATATAAAACTGAGACATGGATGCACAGAAAAATCAGAAAAAGAGACCAGCGCTAAAAAAGAAACGAACACATTTGGAGTTGAAATCAAAATACAAAATGACTCCAAATAACCAACCATAATTTGATTGCTTAGCAGCGACATCTCTTGTCTGGGTGAGCGGTTAGTTCCGAAAGAGTGTTACGTCTCTCGATGAAAGCGAAACATAGATGTCGCTAGTGCTGCTGCTTAAGTAGTGTAGTGGAAAAAAAGCAACCTGAGATATGTGTGCATAGGAGAAATTCGTGTCTGTACTCCTGTCCAGTGGTAGTGTAGGGGTATGGCACGCAGCACGGAACGCTGAGGACCGGGGTTTGATTCCCAGCGCTGCTCTCTTTTTCTGGTTTTTCTGTGCATCTATGTCTCAGTTTGTATTTTCGATATGGTTTTACGGGATGACCGTAAAAGTAACAAATTTGGTGTTGAAATAAAAACAAAAAGGCTGCAAATAACCAATTATAAGCAAATTCGTGTTTTCAAAATTTATCAGAAACTTTACGCTGACGAAAAACATCGCAATTCTTACCAAAGCAATGGGTTACTTTCGTAAAAAAGTTCAGTCATCAGGTAGATTATCGATCAGAAAACACACAAACACACAGATAGACGTATTTTTTAAAATTAAACGAAAAATAATGAAGATATTATAACCAAATGGTTATTTAGCCAGTTAAAAAGCTCCGCGTGACGTCACGCCATGCCACAGTTTTTAATGTGCTCAGCTGGCAACGTTGCATTTTTGTTAGTTTTTCTCGATTATTCCATAAAAATTTAATGAAAATTAAATATGTGATTTGATAGAACTCTTCTTAATATATAAGTTAATGATTTTACTCCAATAATTATTCGTTATGGACTTTTATTTTCTTTAAAAACGAACAAATGTTTATTAACGGTTTTTAAAGAAAATAAAAGTCCATAACAAAAAGAGTTCTATCAGACCACATTTTTAATTTTCATTCAATTTTTATGGAATAATCGAGAAAAACGAACAAAAATGCAACGTTGCCAGCTCAGCAGGTACCTATCAGGCTCAGCTCTGAACTCTCGAACTGTGATGCGCCTCATCTTTCTATTTTTTTGTTTAATTGACAAAAAAATATTCTGTAAACCTTACTAACCGATAAAATAGAATAATATATAGGGTGTCTCTGATCCTGGGGATTTATAGTAGGTTGTTCAACAAGGGACTAAAACAAGCCATAATGACACGAGATGTTTAGCCACCCGAGCAGAGCGAAGAATAAGATAAGACACAAAACAGATAGGTAGAGAAATCAATCTACATATATACAAAGTGCGCTCGAGCAACGCACACATAGACACTGCTCACGGACACGATATCTTGGACCGGTTGGGACCAGTGCGAGCGCGTGTGCCATCCGCTTGAGACACGCGTCTGTGAACTTTTTCGTGCAATAATGGAGTAACAAAAAAAAGTTATTAAAACTGTTCAGTGGACGGTTGTTTAAAATCAACATTAAATAGTGAATTACGTTTTTTAAAGTTACCAGTGGTAACAATGACATTAAATTTAAAATACTTTAGTTATTATTAATTGATGTACCTATCCATTCTTCCCGTTTCATTCTCAATAAATCAAACAACTAGATAAGAGTGCTACTACCACGATAGTTTTTTTTTTGCATATAATAAGCCATAGTTGACAACCCTTGAGCGGCAGCCGAACGTAGGTATGAAAAGTGAAGTGTACCTACAACCAATATATGATTGACTTCTCTAGGTACCTCTCTGGTTTGTGTATAAGAGCTTTACAACTTGCGAAGGCTACAATATTTCTAATTATTTCCATGCATTCCAGAACATCGAGACTAAACCCTTTGCCGCAATTAGGTATAACAACATGGGGTCTATTATTATTATTAATGAACAGGTAAATTTAGTATCATATCCCTTCCTGTTCCTGTCCTTGGGTCTAATTTCAGCAATAACAGCTAGAATTAATAAAACACGCCTTAGCAGCAAATAAATAAAAATTCAAGGTAGCTTTATGTGACGATTAAAATTTATTAATATGTTGTGGGTATTTTGTTTGAGAAAAATATAGGTGGGTACTTAGGGAGTTACATTACAGTGACATATTAAAACGTTTGTAGCATTCGAACATGGCGGATGTAGACAAAAAAATAACAGTATCTAATTGTAGTGTTTCTGGTTTCTTTGGCTAGTTAAAGTATAATTTGATAGTGTTTTATGCGGCGATTAACCTTAACAGTGAACAGTGATCACAAAATTATATATTGCTCTCGTGTCTGACACTTTTTAATGCGCAAGTTGTCTCCACGTGGTTTTTGGAATTATACTATCAAGTTGCAAAAACTACAATCACCGTACGTCGCTAAAATAGGACAGAAGCCATATTTTAAATAAAATAAAAATAGTCTAACACCTGTTAGCATGGTGTATATAGTTGTGTTGCTCTGAAGGTGAGCTGTGGTTGAGCTCAAAACGCGTCAGTGTAGTGTGGTGGTGGTGATAGATGGGTTTGAGTGATTTATGTGTGTTCTTACAGGGTGAAGGTGGAGGAACTGCATGAACACACATATCTTGCATAGCTACGTCTTGCGTAGCTACGAGTATCATATTAATGAGATCGCGGGTAATTGCTGTTCTAGTTCTAGACCTTCACAAAGTAACGCCTCATTTATTTAGAATCACTCCTGTTTATCTGTCGGTCTGTTTGTCACAGTAAATTTGCTCCAAATCTACCTGACTAATTTATAGTTGAGAATGAGCTTATGTGTTAAGGATTCATATTGCGCAAAACGAACGATGTTAATGGAAATTAATGAATTTTGAATTTAGTGCGCTTTGGGAGGCAAATTTTCATAGAAAACGTCGAATGAAATGTCTGGTTACAGATATCTCTAAAGTTTTTGATTTATAGTTTTTTTTAGTAATTTAATAAAACATACGGCCCCACTCCCCTTATCTCCGAAATCACTTACCTACTAAATATTTTGTAAATAAATACATAAAATAGTTATTTCACCTCACTAGCTCGAAAAGGCTTTCTTTATTCTTCGAAATCTGCGTGGAAAAACGCTTTTTAATCCTCTTGGCTGGAAAAAGTTACTTTTCTGAATGAGTGGTGTGAAAAGGTTTTTGAAATTCGAACGTTATGATAACAGGGGTGCACCACGGGTGCACCTTCAAAATAATATCGACCGCTTACTTTCTCAACCTCGTATCTGTCCACATTAATTTGCTTTAAAAACATCTTTATATCAAGTATTATAGTGTTGATTTGTTGTATACGATTCGGGTAGATACGAGGTTGAGAAAGTAAGCGGTCGATAATTGATGTGTTCACAAAGAAAGTTCCTCATACATTGTTGAAGTAATATTTCAATCTGTTAATTAATCTTAACAATCTTAAAACTCATTTTAGTTTCCTGAAATTATTCTAATGCGTCTTTAATCATAAAAAAAACAAGAGAAAACAAAGTTGTGCGAAATGTGTAACTTGATTGAAAAGTGATTATGTATCTTCAGCTTTCGAGAGCTACATCACTCGTTCAGTAACTCCTGTGTATCTGTGATACATCTGATTCATATAAGTAATTTTTAATACACTCACTCATTCATAGATTGACCAACTCATGTGTGAATATAAAAGTCTTCATACCATTCGAATGAATTATAGCATTGCTTGGTCTAATTCACAAATAAGTTGGCCAGTCTCTTCGATACCAAATCACTACGTTTGGACTAAGCAACCTCCCTAAGTAAAACCCAAGGATATTTTAGTATGAATTACGCCAAGGCCGTAATGTTTTTTTTATTTGTACTTTGTTATGTACAGTCAACCACACCAATATTTGATACAATAATATGCATAAATATCTGATACAACTCTATTTCTAGGGCCAGTAGGCCTACTCACAATTTTTGCACGCTCCGCTGTAGCAGATATTAACGCAGGTCACTGTACTCACTCATTTTCCTGTATATTAGGAGACACCCTATTATTATGAGGGGCTCATTAAAAGTAATCACGGTTTACATCCTGTAAAAAATATATTAAAAAAAAATATCATGGGGCACTTGACACCAATTTGACCTAGTCCCAAACTAACTAAAGCTTGTACTATGGATACTAGGCAACGGATAAACATGCTTATATAGATAAATACACACTTGAATATCATATTAAACATCCAAAACTCGAGAACAAACATTCGTATTATTCATACAAATATCTGGCCCAAATAACTGTATCAAGTAAAAGTTAGCTCTACATGTCATGACAGGGATATTCCTCGTAAAGTTCACTAAAAGTTTATGTTTGGAGGTCCGCCCGGATTGCTACCACCATCTTGCTCGCTAATCCTTCCGTGAAACAGCAGTGCTTGCACTGTTGTGTTCCGGCGTGGAGAGTAAGACAGCCGGTGAAATTACTGGCACTTGAGGTATCCCATCTTATGCCTCTAGGTTGGCAACGCATTTGTAATTCCTCTGGTGTTGCAGGTGCTATGGGCGGTGGTGATCTCTTACCATCAGGAGACCCGGGTGCTCGTTTGCCATCCAGTTGAATAAAAAAATGAACTTACACCAAAAACTTTTATATTCACAGTATTCTCAGGGTACAACGACACTAGATTTCAATTTTCTACTGTCGGCTGAAAAATGCATTTCCATGTCGCTTTAAAATTCAGCTAGAGGCGACAACTAGATGCCTTAAGTGGGGATATTTTTAGCTGACGCGTCTCTCGGTGGGAAGGGAAGACGTCTTAGTTTAGGTACTGTGTCACAGTATAAGGTGAGCTTCCATTTAAGCAGATATAAGATATACAGGGGATCCTTTTCGCCGATTGTTTTCCCAAAATTTTAATTTCCCAACTGTTTGATATGGACGATATATTCACGATATATTTAATTTTAAGGACTATTTTTTACAACCCTATAGTTTGGGTTAGCTTTATATCAATCCTGAAGTACTTGCTGTTTTAAAAAAATCGTTTTTCCATATGAAACAGTTCAATAATTAAACATTTGGGAAAATTATTTTAGGCAAAAAATTAGAGAGCCAATGTACAGAATCTTTACAATCATACAGCGTGTATTTTTGATACGTGTACTACCTTAAACTGTAACCAGACGACGACTTAAGTGCTGTGATGGTTCATATTGGTATATAAAAACAAATTGTTAATTTAAAATTAACTACCAGAGCGTAATTATTATTCGAAATATTTTCGAACAGCAATGTAATGCGTACGAGATAATTAGATACGAGAGAGAAACGTTCTGTGACAGCTGTCACTTGAACAAGTGCGACGTTTTGAATAAAAACAAAGCAGTAGGTATCACGTAGTGATACATTGCGTGATAATTAATTTTGTAAGGAAAATAAATAAGTTTTTTTTATTAAAGCCTAATAAAATGTGATTATTAGGGCCTTCACTAACTACCCTTACAGTTTGAGGTAGTATCAAAAATACACGCTGTATACAAGTTACCTGTCAAATGCCTTTTTTTACTAACCTTCCTTTACCCGCGGGTTCGCTTGCTAGCTTAAAGTCAAAGTCATTTATTCTGCTTAAAATTTGGTACAAAATGATGGTATGCATTTATTGTAATATCTAATACACACATTTTACTAGTAGCTGGCATGCAAAATGTTTTCAGAAGTAAGAGTAAAATTCGAAGAAATTATTGAACTCCCAGCTGAATTTCCAAAAATTATAGTGTAGTCTTCGTTTGCGTTGCATGAAGTTAATAGTTAATATTTTGAGATTTCATAAGCGTAAATCCTGAGCCCGTAGGAATAGGTATCGGTAAAAGTATCTTATAAAAAAAACAATTTAATTAAAATCCTACCTCTTTTTTGCAGTCCGTTAAAAAATTGAAACTTCTTCTGTCTGTTCACTTGTAAACAAATGAGAGTTAGCAGAATATCATGTTTTTAGAATAACGATTACGCTGCAATACATAATATTAAGAAACAATAATGGTATGAATGTCGTATAATTATTCGTTGCCATGGGACTTTCAAAATATTCTTCCATCTTCTAGAATGTTCTGTAGACCAGCCGGCACTAACACACCTGAAAGTTTGCTCACCTAGTATTAAAACAGGTTAGAGCAACAATTCAGGCCCATCAGTGTACCAGACTCTTCTTCTTTCTTCTATCTTCTCCTTATTGCTTCTAGTTCTTACACTCCACTTTTCTTAAATCATCTGTAGACATAGGCCGGGAGTTCGATTGTGTTTTTGTTTTATTAAATGGCAACGAGATTTTTTTATATTTTAAACGAAACAATACGTCAAACAAAGTAAAAAGTAATGAACATATGATTTAAATACAACGGTGCACTTCCAAAAATGAAACTTCTTTTTTTTCAAAGAGCCAGCAACGAATATATAACTCGAAACTTAAATAAAGAGAAAAAATATAGCACAACTCTTAATCGTTTATGCGTTTCGCAGATGCGATTGGTTAATATGGGATATTCGCTGTTATATCCGCCATAAAACCTAACCTCCCTAACGTGATAGGAAGTGGATAGAATGATAATGATAAACGAAGTTATTTTTCGACGGCAAAATCCGAAGAAAAGTTACGCGGCAAATCAACAGCACCATAAATAAATATAACATCTGAATACTTATTGCATCATACTTTTATGAACTAAAAGACATAAAACACGCTTAACAAGCCGATATAGACGTAAAACAAAAAGAAAAGCAATAAAAACGTTTTATTGACGAACACAATCTTAACTCAAAATCTACATCATTATGACAAACAAGCATGGCGGCGGAAAGGCGCGAAAACCTCGCGTTTGACAGCTGTCAATTAATGGCGGGAACGTGTGATTAATGACACAGGAACCAGAGAGCTTGTGCCATAAGGCGATAGCTTTTTTGTTGTCATTTTGTTTTAGGTAGTATAGATGGGAATCTCGAGGAAAAAACAGTATTTTTAAGTAAAATTTTGTAGCATGATACTCGTGGTATTAAAAAGAGATTTTACTGCTAAATTTACGTTGTTTGATTATAAAACCTCTAAGTAGGTAAGCAAAACAATGTTATGAGGTAACTTCTTATGAATAATAGGTACCTACTTAGTCATAGGTACCTTATAACAGTATAACTTAAGTTTCATAATCAATTCTAAGTACAGATACGATGGATGGAAGTCTATGGCACTACTGAATAGATTAAGAAAAATCTTTCACAAATAATTATTTAACATAGGCTCTTCTCCCGAGGAATCTCAAACGTAAACCAAATCGTACGCCTAGGCTATATTAACAAATAACCTTTTAAAAGCAAATTGTACCTACTTATCAAAAGTAGTTTTGAGCCATGAGCGGTAAAGTTACCTTTACGTACATGGGAATCAATTCAACGGTGCGCGTGAAGCTCCCAATCTGCACTAGGCCCGTCTGGGAACTACAGCCCAAGTCTTCACAAAGAGCCTTCTCTCTTCTACTCTGAGTGGAGGCCTATGCCCACAAATAGGATACATATAGACCAGAGATTATCCACAAATAGCTCATCCAAAATGGCGAAATATTAAGTCGCATTAAGATTTTTTTTATCTTCACTTCTTTTTATAAAATATTACTTTTTTGAAATACAAACTTCATTATACAAGATATACTAAACTAAGTTAAAATTATAACTAAAAGTAAAATAAAAGTAACTAATAACTAAACTATAACCTAGAAAAATTTGGTTAATGGAACCCCCCGCGTCATGGACCCAAAGATGCTGGCGAGAATTAAGAATTCTATAGGATTTTATGAGCTCACATTAATAAGGGAAATGGGATAATTTATTCAATTAAATAAGGAGAATTAACGAAATATTACTAAGGACTTTAAGGAATCTTCAGATCATTAATAATGCGGTATCATTCCATTAAACAGGTATAAAGATCGTCGTATTAAAATATGAAAGTATAGCAGTAGGAATCTGATAAAACAATGATACCTAGCTGAAATGTAAGGGGGATATTTGCAAAAATAAAATAATTATTTCAATTGTTTTATAAAAGGAGTAGGTTCTAAATTCGGCTAAAAATATTTTCATCCCATGTAGGTAAATTCGAAGAAAAAAATATCGTTCTTAAAACCTCTTTCTTTCTTCTTTCTAGTTTGTGGACTAAAAAACGCTTTTGTAAAAAAACCCGTTGACTTTCTAGAAAGTAAATGTTAATCTGAGTCATGGGACCATGTTTATATATTTAAAAGAATGATATCATCATTTTTATAAATATCTTAGGCAAGTTCTACAATTAATCCAAGGCTTGTTCGTGGTATACCGCCCACTGAATTTGCAGTTGTCATATTATTCATACATGTATTTATGTATGAATGACTAAATCATAAGTTGATGACTATTTATTACCATGTACGCCCTTTTTAGCGCGGGAGTAACTATATTCTAAGCAATGATTATGAGAAAAAAACTCTGGAATAATCTCTGATGAGAATAATGATATACACGGTCAGTTTAGTACTCTGTACCAATTTCTCTAATTTGGGTTGAAGCCGTAGTTACATGGAACCAAACTTTTTTTCCGTGACCAAATATCTAATGGTTATTGGTTAGAACTTCACGCGCACTATTTAATTGTTTTGCAGGTTTGTGCAGGTTTCCTCATAATGTTTTACTTCACCGTAAAACTCGTGGTACAATTCAAATGTAATTTCGCACATGAATTTCAAAAAACTCAGAGGTGCGAGGGGGTTTGTACCTACGATCCTCTGCTTCCGAGGCTATACGTCAAACCACTAGGCCACCACGGCTTGTTGTTAAAAAAGTTAGCTAATAACTGACGCAAAAAATCACCTAAAATCGTTTACGCCGCAGAATAAATTTCTAAGTCACGGCAAGTCAAATAACGGCTTGAAACAAACTCAAACAAAAGCTTAGTGAAGATAAAACTTCCCCCATCCACTGTTATTTCGATTCGTACAACGTTCACCCAAAATTGTTTTCCAAAAGATTAATAGAGTACGGTTGCTGGGGAGATACGACCAATTTGCCGGGTTCAGACTAACCGCATAACTTCGTAAAGTTCTGAGGTTAAACATTTTTGTGTTTATTCTTCAGGTTTCTTCAAGTACCATTAAGTTTTGAACAAACCAGAGCACGATCTTACGTTGCTCAAAAACTGAACCTTGCAATTGAGGATTGAATTGCAACGAGCGTCGTCGAAACTATGCAACAGGCAGATTCCCTTTACAACACGCTTATAATATTAGCTTAATTTGTATTTATGTATATACGAATGTAACGAATTTTTTTTTTATTTTTTTTATTCCTAAGGTTAGTAATATGTAATAATAACCTGTGGTAACCTTACTGGTTGGTGTATTAGCTAATTTTTCATTTGTAATCAGCCATATTGTACCGTTTGTACCCAAATAAACATTAAAACATGACTTTCACGCTTAGCTGTTGCACGCGACTCCATTCGTGTAGAATTTGTTTATCGCGGGAACTATGCAATTTTCCGGGATAAAAACTATCCTATCCTCCTCGGAACTTAGGCTATCGAATTTCATCTAAATCAGTTTAGCGCTCACTTCCATATGTATAATATTAGTAGGATCGACACAAAACTTGGTATTTGTGCGTAGTTCTGATACCATTCATCTGTCGTCTTTACTATCATAATATCGGATACAAACTCTAACGTAACCTACGTAGCTCCTGTAGCGAAAAAGCACTAGTGAGGTCGGCGAGTTACAGATTGGCTGGTATATTCTTTGTTAAATGAGTTTTCTATTTACTTTACAAAAAGCTCAACTATTTAAATGTATCATAAGGAAATCGAGAGAAAGTAATTTTTTCAAAACAAAAATTATTTCGAAGCATTCTTTATTCTTTGCCGTCAGACAGAACCTCTATTTGGAGTAAACTTTAGATAATTTATTGAATCAGGCGTTGCTATGCGGAGGTCCATATTAATGAACTGAAATAATTTCTCTTCTCACCCGCGACCTTAAGAACTTACTAATACTTTAGTTCATTGGACTACGCTTTGATGACTGTCAGTAAAAAATCGTTTTTACGTATAAAAAAGTAACGTAGCTGGTAGGTTAACAAAAAACGCGTAGCCTAAACCACTGAACCTAATCCTATTTAGATCTAAATCATAAAAGTGCCCTAAAAATATTTTTATGGAAATTCTCACGGCTACAGAATTAGCCAATTTTTTTCTATAGAAGCAGAACAACTGACTATAGCTAGTTATTTAGTTATCAAAATATTATATTGACAGTCTTTGAAAATAAAAACATGACACGGTGAAAAAAAAAAGAACTCGAAATTCGACACCAACCGTATAAAATCCCGGATATTGGTTTACGCGTTATAAATGTCAAGACATTGTCTAAGAAAATTGTTTTATTCACAGACCAAATTTCCAGTGAGCAGTGAGACGTGTATTGGCTGGTATGGTTGGGTTCATTACAAACAAACTCACCTTAAGAATCGATTTAATTTAGACCATAGATAATTGACTAATCATTTTTACAGTGAGCTCCCAGTCTAAGCATCGCTAATCGCGTGTCCACCTCAACCACCATTACTAACATATGCACGCACATGCCAATTCTTCTATTACAAAGCAACAAAGTCTATTTTCTAATAGCTTGGGTACATTACAAAAGCCTTAAGCTATTGTTCATTTACTGCGGCCAGGGCGTATTTAATTCCTATGCATTAAGGTCGAATGTTGAATGAAGCAAGTGGTTTATTTGTGGTAATATTGGTAATTGAATTAACCAATATCAATTCCCATTTCATCCACTTACGTTATCGTAAAATGTAAGCAATTTGGTTTTGGCCAAGTTTAGTACGAGAGGTGTACTTAGGTAGATTTTAAAAGATAGATAATAACATTTTTTTATAGAGGACATGTGTTAAGGAAAATGCCATAAAATTAATCTCTTATTGAGGTTGACAAAATCTTACTAATAATATTATACTTACCTAAGCATTCCGTGCTGCCTGCTATACCGCTACACCACCACTGGACAGGAGTACAGACACAAATTTCTCCTTTGCACCACATAATATATCTCAGCTTGTTTGTTTCTTATTTAGTCACTTAAGCAGCGACACTAGCGACATCTATGCTTGAGCCCTCATCGAGAAAGTTTCAGCACCCCATCGGAACTAACGATATGGATTTTACGGGATGACCGTCAAAGTAACAAAATTTGGAGTTTAAATAAAAAATACAAAAAGACTCCAAAAACCAATCTTAACATTTTTTTCATTACACTTGCTCGTAAACAGTGCCGAAACATGCAGGCTACCTTGCTTGCAACCCCCCAAATAAAACCCTCGACCTTAATGTGCTTGTCATGAAACCCGTGGTCGGTAAATGAGTCAATGTGCGTACTGATGGCTGCTGCGCGGGAGGGGGAGGGGGAGTGTGGCGCTACCAAGAGCGCAGCCTAAGGTACCTATCGCCAATATTTGGAAGAATTATATTTTTTCTTCTTTTAGAAATATAAAATTTTACTCGCAAATGTGATGAAAAACATTGTATGTCGCACGGGCGGTAATAGAATTACGAACATCGACTCATTAAACGACCTCAGTCTTCGACTTCGGGCTTCTAATAGACTCTCGTTCGTAATTCCTTATTTACCGCCCTTAATACGCAATGTACTAAAACATCCAAGACCCGAGAACAAACATTCGTACATCACAAATATCTGCCCCGGCCGGGAATCAAACCCGGGACCTCAAGCTTCGCAGTCAGGTTCTCTAACCACTTGGCCATCGGGTCGTCATAGTATTTAAGTAGTATTTCCATAGAAATTTAGTCAAGTCCCGAAATTTCAATCCAACTACCAGTTGTAATGGTTTAAACGTGCGAAGTCGCGAGTAAACTCTAGTGTTGCCATATAACTTCATTATTCAGAGTGTATAGCACCAAAAGCAGACTATAATTTTGGATCTTAAATTCCAATGATAATCATTTACAAAACTGTTCGTTGAAATAAACCCAATCAGCTGCTAAAATATACCAGATTAATTTAAAACACTTTGTGTAGTTAACTGGATCAGACAAGCCAATATCAATTACCGTTTAATTCAATTAACTTATCAATTCAATCGTAAAAAGTGCAGTAATTTTTCCTGGTTCAATTTGTTAGTTAAACTTTTATCTATATCGACATTGGACTTAGATTGATGTGCAATTAATACTCGTATGATAGCGAGGGCACTTAGGCAATTAGAAGGGGCACATTGTTTTAATATAATAAAGCGAAGAGCATAGACGTGTGTTCAAGGACTTCTACGACATAATTTCTCCTTACTGGGGGCCTACCACGCTCTCTTAATACGATTCAGTTTAGGCTCTAAACTGAACTGCATCGCTATTTCGTACCACGACGTTACTTTTGCGATTCAGTTCAAGCACGTTTTAGCGACAGCGATACAGACATTTTCATTCACTCACTTCAAGCGGTTTTAGTACCATGACGCTTAACTTGAGTGGGAATTGAATCGCTTCAGTGTCAAATTTAGCGATTCAGTATAAGTTACTCATTCTGTCAATTCTTTTGGAATTTTAAGTGTTTTACTTGTAATATTTTTAAATTTCAAGAACTTTTAAACTTTTATTCAAGTTTTATAACTTTTCATAGGTACTCACGACATTTTGCTTCTTAACTCTTCATTGATAAAACTAACTTTTCAGTGAGAAAAGAGACTCGTGGATTAGTGACAGCGTTAACATTTTATTTGTAATCAACACATTGTTGCTAAGAACACGGAATGACATAGAGTTATGGTTTTCCAAAAATAAAGAGGTTTTAGTATACAATATTTGGTTTGCATATAGCGGCATCCCTTTCGCGACTTAGCGTTTCAGTTTCGGACCAGAGACAATATCGGTCTTTCATTCACTTGTAAACCATTGAGACTCAGCTCTGAGAAATAAACGTCGTGGTACCAATTTCGACGATTCAGTTTAGGTACCTAAATTGAACTGCTCTGCGTTTGGATCGTTTATGAAAAGATCATGGTAGGCCCCCTGGAGTTGCTCAGCTCAGTCTGGTGTGATTCAGAGTAAATGGGTCGTCATTCAGCTGTTTAATATAGCTAGATTTAGACATGGTGACGTCTCCTGAGTTACTTAATTTTTTTTTATTCGACTGGATGGCAAACGAGCAAGTGGGTCTCCTGATGGTAAGAGATCACCACCGCCCATAAACATCTGCAACACCATGGGTATTGCAGATGCGTTGCCAACATAGAGGCCTAAGATGGGATACCTCAAGTGCCAGTAATTTCACCGGCTGCATGTCTTACTCTCCACGTCGAAACACAACAGTGCAAGCACTGCTGCTTCACGGCGGGATTAGCGAGCAAGATGGTGGTAGCAATCTGGGCGGACCTTGCACAAGGTCCTACCATCTATAAAAGTATGATTTTACAAATCCACTAAAAGTTAGGAGTTGTGACTGTTTTAAGGCAATTCCTTCATGGCCCGTCTTCTAAGCATGCTAATATAATTTTATTATACTGAGCGGCAAAATATCTGGCCCCATATGTATGCAGTTACAGGTAATTTTGTATGTCGAGTGTGCCAAATTTTGTGCCACTCCGTATAGTATACAATTGCAAACGTTGTTCTAAGTGAATCACTAAATGTCCCCTAAGTATTAGACATAATATCACACACTGAAATCGTCGATTGACCCATATTAGTAGTTTAAAAATTAAATAACCTAAAACAAACCCATTTAGAAAACCCCCGATATTATCGTCATTTCAAAGCTCAATATGTCAAAAACGGCTGAACTAATTTGAATCAAACATAGCTAAGAACCCCTGCAAGGAATTTTGCTGTCACGTAAAAAAACCGCATTGAAATCGATCTATCCGTTTGAGAGCTACAATGCCACGACCAGACAGACAAACGTATAACACCCTTATTTTTGCATCGAGGGTTAAATAATAAATATAAATAAAGTAGCTTTTGCCCGCGGCTTCGTCCGCGTGGAATTCGGCTATTCGGGAACTGTGCATTTTCCCGGTATAAAAAGTAGCCTATGTCACTCTTTAGCCCATAAACTATCTCTATGCCAGAAATCACGTCGATCCGTCGCTCTGATTCGACGTGAAAAACGGACAAACATAATAATAATAATATTATTATTTTCTTATTGCTAGCAATATCTGTTTTGTATCTTTATGTTCTCTGTATGATTGTTAACGTGTTTTTTTCTTCTTAACGTTTATTCCTTTGTTTTTATCAAAAACGTGTATAGAGCCATGTTATTTTTTTTTGTTATGAGGATTAAAGTTTCTATCTATCTATCTAATATCTCTCATAAGGCTTTTTAAATAATGTTTAAACTATGACATGGATAACAATTTACGTACTATGCGGCATGTATTGAGGATGACTGCTTTCTGTAAGAGTGTGTATGCGGATGGGTGTATGTCGAGAGCGCGGAGGCTAGCATGAAGTGTTTATGGAATAACGCCTGTTATTATTATTATTATTATTGGACAGACATACAAACACGTATGTCGTAATGCTGGTCATTACCTATGGTTTTTGAACGCATAATTGAGGATTTACTATATGGGTGTAGAAAAACCACTTTTCACCCTCATAATTTCATCTATTTACGTTAAAAGCTTTGCACCAACAGGGAGTTTTAACATCCAGTTATACCATTTTGCTCACGAAATTTAAATATATTCATTTATACCATTATTCAATTCATTCGCATCCACAGCTGACGCCCGAACCTTTAGCCTAAAGGAAATATATTTTCCCTTATATTATTAAATTGAGTCGCACCTCTGGCTCGGGATCTATGGCAACTCTCTGTATATTGAATGTGCTTAAGGTGAAGCGTTTTAGGGTTCCTTACATGCTTGGAATATAGAATAAACCAGAACATTAAATTCTCCGTGTAATGCACACAATCTGGAATACGAAAATACGCCGACGAACTAAAGTCACCGATATACTTAGCTCGAAAAATATGCACGTTGAAGTATAGGGAGATCCATTATAATAATGTTTTTTCATATTTTAGTGTTCCGTACCTCAAAAGGAAAAAGGGGAACCCTTATCATAAGATCACTTAGCTGTCCGTCTGTCTGTCTGTCAAGACCCTTTTTCTCAGGAACGCGTGGAGGTATCAAGCTGAAATTCGTACCAAATACTCGAGTCTACTGTCCCTTGGAGCTGTGAAAAAATCAAACATCTAAGCAACGCAATCAAAAGATACAGCCGTTTATGCTGCAAATTTTCGACACTCGCAAGGGAATGAAAACCTACAGGGTACGAGTACTTCCCGTGAACTCAGAATCTTGCCATTTGGTACGAAGCAACGTCTTACAGCACAGATAAAGGAAAAATTGCGAAAAGCATAAAATTTTAGTTGCATCATATAATAAAAATATTTGTACGGAACCCTCGGTGCGCGAGTCCGACTCGCACTTGGCCGGTTTTTTGTCGGTATAATTATTATTTATACCTTTAAAGAGTTAATAATTACATTTTTTGAGTAAGGTCGTTAGGCATTATACCTACTCGGACCATTATTATTTTAGCTATCTAATCCATCCAATCATACCCGTCGGCGATCACGCAAAATGATACAAATGTGAACCCACCGTGTTCTACTTCAAATGGAACATTCCCTCAACATGATCTAATGGACACAACATAACATAGTTGCGAGTAAATTCGTTATAACATCTAGGCCATCTCAATTAAAAGTAAGTAGTTTATTTTGGCGGAATAGGTCAATTGCAAATTTAGTACGTTTGCTTTTATAACTTCGTACCAATGACCTCGAATTGGGGTTATGAAATACTAATAGTCGTTTATTCGTAGCTCTAAAGAATACTTTTTATAAAGATTTTTTTTTGTAATTTTTTCTTGTTGGCTCTACCTGGGTTGCCATCAACTACATATCCGTATCGATTAAAAAATCCGTCTGATTTTTCTACAAGAAGTTGGAAATCGATGTACGGATGTAATGAGTTATCCTATCCTATCGTATTTTCTCGGGAATGTTCGTATTTGTCATGATACTTCAGTCAGCCTCAGTACCAATCAAGACAGCGTAGATTAAGGTCGCATCGATATAGTGGTTAACACCTATTTTGACTACATTTTTAGGGTTCCGTACCCAAAGGGTGCCAACGGAACCCTATTACTGAGACTGTATTTTGTATGTTTGTATGTTTAAATTAGATGTTATTTGTTTCCCTTCAATCAGGACCTCTTTTGGGTCCCTGATGATTATATTTACGTATAAAATCGCAAATCCTTGAGAATAAAACCAAAATTACAGGCTCTAATCTAAGAAGTAGATCCCAATTTGCACCCCTTTTATTACAGGGCGTAAACCCCTCGAAGAAGGTTGGTTGACGGGTTGCCGTCCTTTCGATTTTTTCCGGACATACGAATTTTGGTGTGGCCTTTGCCTGTGTTTTTTTTTTATTTTTGACTTTATCAGATAATTTTTAAATATTGTTTTAATATGTGATCCAGTTCTCTGAATATTTAGCGCACATATAAATATAAATCCGTGGTGCTAGATATATTCGCTGTAATCCGTTAGAATAACTTTTAATTAAATAATATTTGCTGCCGCAATTTCGTCTGTGTTTTTACTGCGGTAAAAAGAGTCTGTTATGATTAAAAATAAGAAAACTCTGTCAGCGAAAGATTTTATAGAATTGATTTAACGTAATGTACCCCTACCACCTATTTACAAGTAGAAAAAAAGGAAAGCGTTGCGCCAAGTCCAGCTGAAACAAAATACTGCCTATAGAAGTTGTTGGTTATAAGGGTGATACTATTACTTACCGGCCTACAATACCGACATGGAAATACCGACCTGATATTTCGTTTACACGCCCATATAAACTCTTGTCAGTTTGACACTAGTGTGTATGGGCGTGTACACGAAATATCGGGACGGTATTTCCATGTCGGTATTGTCCGTGCCGGTAAATAGTGTCACCAGGCTATGGTCTGCGCGTGCAATTAGTGTTATTTTGAACTCGGCAAAAGTTGGCACGTTAATTTCAATAATTTCTAATAATTATTCTAAAACTACTATATCAAGAGAGGGTTTTAGTTGTGATGTGCATAATATTAGTTAGTTGTCGTTGCATACGCGTGATTTTTAAGGACATTTAACCTGAGCTTGGACAATAGAAAACTTTCAACGGGTTCGCTATCGTAGAGGAAAGGCAAGATCTTTTACCGGGTGTGGCCTGTAATACGAGCAAAAAATTAAAACATAGATCGTACTCGTCAATCTGAACAACATTAGTTCAGCGACTTTTAAAAATAATTGAGTATTTAGATTAACCCTTTTTCATACAAATTAAATACTGCTATCAATGTACGCCATCCTAGAATACAACTGACATCGCCTGTCACCCTGCAAACAACAAGCCTTTTGCTTTACATTGCTTCTTCGCATAAAGTTTAAAGTGTAATAAAAATTAAAAAGCTAATCATTTTTAAAAGTCGCTGAACTAATGTTGTTCAGTTTGACGATTATGATATATGTTTTTATTATTTGCGCATATCAGGCCACACCCGTTATATTAAATCTGGAATGTTAAAGGCAGTATTAGCTTAAAGCCCATCCAGAGTACAGTTTTAGATCCATAGCTAGTTTTTCCTACAATACGTCCGATCTCATTATGTCTCTAGAGATTTCTTAACTATTCCAACGGGACTTATCACGCTTAACGAAACGAGTAATAAATACCTCGACGTATCGGCCACATTACAGTGGCCGTGGTCATGAGATGAGTAGACTTAACTACTCTACCACTAAGTTCGTGGTCTACACGTGATCGCGGCGACTGTAATGTAGCCGAAACGTCGAGGTAATATTACTAGTTTAGTTAAGTGTGATAATTAAGTCCCTGGTGTTGAAATGGGTATGAGTGAAAATCACGAAAGTTTAAAGACAGAGATGGTAGCCCTATTCGGTTGTAATTTGTAACTTCGTTAATAATATTTTGTCAGCATTCAATGTTTTAAGTAACATGGTTTGAGGATAGAAGAGATTGCAAAGTTTGCGGCTCTGAGTCAAATACTGATGTAATTTATACAAGAACAAAAGCTTGTGTTTCCAAAGACTTGGGCTGGAGTGATTCTTGGTGGGATTTGAACTTGTAAGGAGATTCACTTGGAAATAAGAAAGAATAGAAATGGAATGGTACTTAATTAAAATACAACAGGACTTATCACGCTAAATACACGAGTAATATTTACCTCTCCGTTTCGACAACATTCACGAGGTTACAAGTAGTCTTTCCAAATTCTACTCGTGACAACGGTCACCTATGTGATCGAAACGTCAAGGTAAATATTACTCGTGTGGTAAATTATGAGTGAAAATCACGAAATTTTAAACATTATTGGAATGGTAAGAGCGTTTTCGGGACGACGATACGATATCGGGGCAAGTAAAATGTATGAAATACTTATGTACCAGTCTTTCCCATTCAGCCGTGGTGGCCTAGTGGTTTGACCTATCGCCTCTCAAGCAGAGGGTCGTGGGTTTAAACCCCGGCTCGCATCTCTGAGTTTTTCGAAATTCATGTGCGGAATTACATTTGAAATTTACCACGAGCTTTGCGGTGAAGGAAAACATCGTGAGGAAACCTGCACAAACCTGCGAAGCGATTCAATGGTGCGTGCGAAGTTCCCAATGCGCACTGGGCCCGCGTGGGAACTATGGCCCAAGCCCTCTTGTTCTGAGAGGAGGCCTGTGCCCAGCAGTGGGACGTATATAGGCTGGGATGATGATGGGATGATGAGTCTTTCCCATTGTCCGGCCCGATATCGGATATCGGAACCGACACCGGTATGTTGGCGCAACCATCGGACGCCCGTGGGCAGTCGGACGATAATGTTTGTATGTGTGCTATGCGTGACGAGTGAGAGAGACAGAGTGGAACGATTTTGTCGTTGGTGTCGTCCATCGTTGTCCGAACCGATATCGAATCGGATAATGTGACGCTCTAAGTCAAATTGTCAAAATACTTACGACACAGGCCGCATTAGGGTCTTTAATATTTTGACAAGACAATTGATTTATTATTGATTCGTGCTCTGCCTACGCCATTTGGGAATACGGGCGTGATGTTTGTGTTTGTGTGTGTACAATTGATTAACAGTAAATACAAAATAAAAGCTGTGGTTTAACAATATAGTCACGTCTAAGTCTTGAATTTAATAATAACTAGGATTGGAAACTACGAAAGTTTAAAACATAATATTTCCAAAAGCTTAATGGTTACTTGACGTGAAATGTATATTTCAGAATTTTTTTTTTATTTGTGATGGTGGAAGCATTCTGCACTTTCTCTGAACGTAGATAGTATAGTTACATGTTTAGTTTTATTTTTGTAAGTACGGGACCCCATATATTATCCCTATTTATTATTAGTGTTCTTTTCATGTATTTTTTTAATTTAATTTTATACCTACTGTAATTTTTAAGTATTTTATTTTTAATTATTTTATTTTGAAAAAATGACTTTTGGCAATGATGGTCATTCCGAAAGCGCTGGTAGTTTAAAAAGTGACGTGTAAAAGTGCCCATTGCGGCCTTACTGAACAAATGATTTGAAATTTGAAATTTAACTATTTTTTATTTGTTTTATAAATAAATAAATATCATAGGACACTTGACACCAATTGACCTAGTCCCAAACTAAGCAAAGCTTGTACTATGGACACTAGGCAACGGATAAACATACTTATCAAAAGCTTGCCAATGCGTGTGCGGACGGAAACTTTTTTAAGCTTCCCTTACATATACTTAATATTTAGATTTATTAAAGGTTTGCAATTCAAGATTATAGAGACAAATAAATAATAGCGTGGGACGACACTTGCAAGTAAGTACCGCTTAACCTACTGCATAGAGAAAAGCATTAAAAAAAACATATTATATATGACGGAGAAGGAGGTGTCTCTTGCTGATTATCACTCATATTTCTCTCATAGAAGAAACACTATAACTTTAAATAACAGTTTTAAATGTCTTGGTTATTGTTAATTACTAACTTGATTATTTTTTATAAGTAACTAATTATCTTAATTAATGGACACTACTAAACTTAAGACAGTTCCTCGGGGAAGCGTCTGTCTCAAGCCGTCTCCTGTACTTCACTGCTTTACACCGAGACTGCCAAAGCAACACTCATTGTGTTACTTGCGTTTAGCGCCATAGTCTATGGCTATTACTCCGACATATAGATAAAAAAAATCGTCACTATATATTTGTGTGTAATCAAATTTAGGCGTAGTGAAATATCGTAGGTATTTCAAATATATGTCTAAGTACTGGTGCATCAGTTGAATGAAAACAATGCATGGTTAAGTAAAGTATTACTGTTTTAGGGTTCCGTAGCCAAAATGGCAAAAACGGAACCCTTATAGTTTCGTCATGGTCTGTCTGTCTGTCCGTCCGCGGCTTTGCTCAGGGACTATCAATGCTAGAAAGCTGTAATTTTGCACGAGTATATATGTATGTAAACTATGCCGACAAAATGGTAATTACAATAAAAAAAATGAAATGAAATGAAATGAAATGAAATGAAATGAAATGAAATGAAATGAAATGAAATTTATTTGCAAAACATCATGTTCATGTTGAGATGTTAAAAGTATATAAGACTGATAGTCTCAATGATGACAATTACCTTATAAGAGTAGGCATGCAAAAAATGTTGAATATAAATAAGACGAAACAAGGATAATAATAATTAAATTCAATGTCAACAACACAATTATTTAAGTATGAATACAATCCAAATTGTCAATTTAAACGAAACATCATTAATAACGTAAGATACAATTTTATTTAAGTTGTAATTATGACGTGTAACGCAATTTGTTACTGAAATACTTACTTAAATTAATTACAGAACTAAAGACAAAATTAAAAGGGAATAAGTAATAACTTGATTCACTGTCAAGTTTACAGAAATTTAAATTATCTAATTGAAAAGAAACTATAAAATATATGGAGAAAATTAGTAAATTAAATAAATATATAATCAAAGTGAATTTCAATTCTATTCTGGTTACCATTATGATTCGCCTCGCAAACTTTTATCGAAATACTCATTTAAATTATAAAAATTATGCAGAGCAAGCCAATGTAATATGCCCCCTTTAAATTTATTTCGCGGCATTGACAAAAGCGTTAGCGGAAGCTTATTATAAATTTTTATAGCCATGCTGTACACATTGCTGCGGCACAGAGCTAGTCTATCTTTGGGAACAAGCAATTTGTATCTGCGCGAACTCCTAGCCTCAGGATTGAATTGTGAGACTGAAGTGAAATACTCACTGTGGTTTTTAACAAAGATGCACATTTCCGCTATGTATATGCAAGTTACTGGGAGAACTTTAAGCCGTTTAAACATAGGTCGGCATGATTCTCTAGTCCCAATACCACACAATGCCCTGATGCATTTCTTTTGCGCCTTAAACACTCTTTCAATGTCTGTGCAGTTGCCCCAGAATATGATGCCGTAGCGCAAGACCGAGGCAACATATCCATGGTACGCATTGAGTGCTGTCTGCAAGGAAGCAATCCTTCTCAAACGACGAAGAGCAAAAACAAAGCGGTTAACTTTTAGACAAACCAGATCTGCGTGTTTTTTCCAATTGCAGTTTTCATCAAGAGTTATACCTAGAAAAACA
This sequence comes from Choristoneura fumiferana, assembly GCF_025370935.1. NCBI lineage: Eukaryota > Metazoa > Arthropoda > Insecta > Lepidoptera > Tortricidae > Choristoneura > Choristoneura fumiferana. Next base: position 2,375,509 of record NC_133490.1, on the reverse strand, counting down.
GCAGAATCGACCAAATGTATTGTGTTACCAGCAGAGGTCAAATTTAGGGGTAATTTCTGACCTCTACTAGTTTTAAATTGAATCGCTTTGGTTTTGCTGATGTTAACTTTCAGATTATTTTTATGCATCCAATCCACCACATCACCAATTACCAGATTTATTTCATTTTCAAAACGGTCTTTATCCTTACATTTGAACAGAATTGTGGTGTCATCTGCAAATAATACACATTTGTGATTCGTAACATTTGGAAGATCATTTATGTAAAGAAGGAATAGCAGTGGCCCAAGTATGCTTCCCTGCGGCACGCCACATTTGTTTTCCTTGAAAGATGACCTAGCAGTGATTAGATTGCCTTTATGCAAATTTTTTTAGAGTAGTACCTCAAATATACGTAAAGTGGGGGAGATTTTTTTTTCTCATCCAACTTTGTAGTGTGGGGTATCGTTGAATAGGTCTTAGGTTGCTAAATCGATTTTTCGGTTCAGTGATTTGTTTGCAAAATGTTCAACTTTAAAGTGCAAATTTTCATTAAAATAGAGCTTCCCCTCCCCGCTCTAAAATCTAAACCGGTGGGTGGAGAAACTTGAAAAAATTCAGGATGGTAGTAGATATCTCAAACTTACAAGAAAAACTATAACAGTTAAGTTTTCTTGAGAATTATAAGTAATTTAAGAGAAAATATAGGTACCTATAAACTTGGAATATTCCGTACAAAATACGAAATCCTTAGAAAAATATTACTTAATTTTTTCGTAATGGCTACGGAACCCTATTTCGGGCGTGTCCGACACGCTCTTGGCCGGTTTTTTATTTTCCCTCCATCACCAACAATTCAAGAGCATTTCTGAACCCAAAATGGCGTCCTGATAATGGACCGGGCGGCTAGATGATAAAAATTAGGTTAATTATCAATTTATGAGTCGCGCGCTCTAATGGATGACTAAGTCCCATTAGTGTTCATTATTATTAAGGATCTTCGCATTGTCTTTTCGTCTAAAGGCATAGAGACTTTAGGAATAAATAGCTTTAGATACACCGGGAGATGCGTCTTCGTTTCGGTTTGTGCAAAAATATCGTGATTCAAGCGTAATGCACCTTCCCACACCTTCGAAGCAATTCAATGGTGTGTGTGAAGTTCCCAATCCGCACTGGGCCCGCGTGGGAACTACGGCCCAAGCCCTCTCATTCTGAGAAGAGGCGTGTGCCCAGCAGTGGGCGTACATAGGCTGGGATCATGAAGAGTATATTTAGCGGATGTACGGTAATAATTTCAAATTTAAGGGCTTCGTCATTGCAATCAGTTATTATTATATTTCTAAATAAAGAAGATAAAATACTGTAATAAAACCAAATCTCTTGAGTGCATTGTAAAATAAAATGATAAATGCAATTAATTTAATTCAAAATGGATCCCATTCTATTTTACAACACGCAACGTTTAAAAATTACAGATAACAGATTTGAAAATTTGCGATACTTTTTCATTGGAAAAAAGATCTTATGATGATAGAGATAAAGCTGATTGGTGCGTGGCATGCGCGTGCGCCGACAATTTGACGGACATGCGCCAGACACGGCTGTGTCGGCGTCATTCATGTGTGGTCCAAGTTAGAAGCATTAGACTTTCAATATTTGTTTTCTCTTTTAAACATTTTTCGTAGATACACTTAATGGAAACCGATTACATTTAGTATAATTGTATTTTTGTCAGCCCTTATTCTTGAGCCAATGAATTAAGAATTGAGCTAAATGTTCTGATAGTGGATTAAAACATCTCTCAAGAACTATTTAGTTGTTTTTTTTTACTAATGTAAAGAATATTTACCAGAACTTGCTTATGTCAAAGTGTATAATGAAATGACATAGGTATATTGATAATATAACTAAACAATTATCATCACTACGGATCTTATAGTCTTCTATATACTATATAAATAAGCAAACCACAACCAATCTATCTTCTCAACTTTTAAAAGTTTAATTTACTACATTTTGATACTCTCCACGCCCTCTTCCCATAAACCGCCGCAGTTTGGTGTACGCAACGGATCGATCTCGCATTAATGTATTTTGGGAGGCAAGATTAATATTTTTTGGCACACACTCAAGTTTCTTTGCTAAGAGCGGCTCTGCGTTATAATTTTTACATTGGAATGTATGGATAATGTCTTTATGCGATTACTCTGATTACTCTGACTTGTGCAGAATTTAAGTTGTCATCATCATCAAAACATAGCAAACCAAGATTGTACTCTTTTCGATGGAGCAACTGCCACTTATCGCTCCCTTCCACCAGATAGATAGATAAAAAACTTTATTTCCAAACACATACACGGCTTAAAACAACAAACAATTGTTAACTAACATAAAAATTATCATGAGGACTTAAAATCTAACATGCAACTGTTCCACCACCACCACCAGCGTCTCCAAATTATTTGTTAAATATGCTATCGTGTTGAATAGGTGTTTTATATTCTTTCCTTTATGGTAATAAGTCCCAATAATTCCTGTCAAAATAAAACTCCATCTATTCTATTACCTGGAAATAAGTGTATTTATAAGGCTGGAAACAGTGCTCGACTTACGGTACGTCCTGACCGTACGTCCTGACCATCAGCGCTGACCGTCGGTTGCGAAAATTCATTCAGTGCTACGCTGACGGCGAACTGCGACGCGTGTGTACAGTTCACAGGTCGGTCGCTCCGCCAGCGAAGCACTGAACGCATCCATACAATCTCATAGCTCGACGGTCGACCGACGCCGCGCGACCGACGAGCCGGACCGACGGCTCGACCGACCGTACTCGCGCACCAAATAACGCGCGTACTGTCAGCGTAGCTGTGTGCGCATTCATAGACTCGCATAGATATAGCTACGCTGACGGACGGTCAGCGCTGACCGTCGGTCGAGCACTGTTTCCAGCCTAAATGACCAAAAATGAACGAGTAAAATTATAATTTGACATTTGCGCATGATTATGTAATTTAGCGCTATACTGTCGTAATTGTTGGATGCTAGGCATTATGCCAAATAATTTTACCGTTGCTTATTTTGTTTGAAGAAGAATATTTAAAACAAAAATAATATTTTAGACTTCAATCTCAATCTAGTACTCATCATCAGGTGAGAGCATGATAGCTAAATGGTCGTGCTAATATCGAAACAAAACCAGGCGTTGAGTTCTACGTGTTCGTGTTTAATTATTATCTTGATGTGATAACTTAACACAGTCAGCGACAAAAAGCTGTATTTAAAAAGATGCAACAACCCCTTGTACTCCCCTTTTACCTTTCTTCAACTTACTTATTCCAACTATAAACATTTCTCAGAAAATCCATCCTCAACTTTGCCTTTGTAGTCAACCAAAAGACCAACTAATGGCTAAGAATAATAGTTTCCTTCAAAGAATAAACTAAATTCCTTGTCTCAAATATTTTCCGTTCGCCCAATTAAGTGGCATGGTTGCCTGCTCACGCGTAAACGCTTGAAAGGGAACTGGTAACCCTAAATAGTTGTGATAAAAGTATTAGACGGAATTGAGAATATTGGTTTTAACTAAGATAATAAATCTTCTGCTATCAATTTAGTAAAAAATAATAATAACAGGAAAATACTGCCCGTATATTTAGAATTTGTGATCAAAGTCGACACTTGTTTCAAAGATGAGTAGAGTATGCTGAGTGGGGCCACGGCCTCTTTAAGCTTTTCAACACAAAGCGTTTTATATTATTGTCTTATTATATTTTTTTCATTAGGTACTTTTAAACTCATATACAATATAATAATTTTGTTAAGTTCCAATAAAGCTAAAAGCTAGTCTAGCCAAGATTTAGATCCTATTTCAATAAGAAGGAAAAGACAAAAGAGATTTTTTTTAATCCATACACGAAGTCCATAGAGAGCTCTCGAATCAAAGACGATCTAGAGGTAAACGGCAAAGGCGGATTGCATTTTATATTAGATTTCCCGTGGGACATTGACGTCATTATACAATGAAACAAAAGCTTTGGAATGCGGGATAGCGGCAATTCAAAGCCGGGGAATTTAAAATTTCTTTTATCATCGACCTAGACTAAACAAATCAGTTAAACCACCACTTTTTCAGCAATTTTATTAGTTTTTAAATTAAATGTCGTCGATTTGAATACTGCAGGTTTTGGAAGGTCTGAGAGTACAGTGTGGCCAAATTCATCATCATCATCATCATCATCAGCCTGTGTCAACTGCTGGACATATGTTTCTTCCATGGCATGTCACTGAGTAGCGCAGGTCTTCCTGTAGCCACATAGGATGATAATATTGGTAAAGCAGCATGAAAGGATTGAAGAAGGAGAGCTGATGATGCGGCGTCCAAGGCAAGGCCCAGGCTTATGCAAAGACCCCTGCAAAATGCTCTCACACCACATTCATATTTGAACTGATTGGAATCCAAGAAAAAGTGATTGTCCGTTGCTGTCCTCGGGAATCAAGGAACAAGGACGACATACTTAGACTTTTACGTTTTTAGGATAAAGTTTTTAGATTGGTGACATGAATATCCGAAGTCAAACACGACGAATTAAAGGCTAAACCTTCTGCAGCCATTTCCTTACAGCAGCTTAACCACCAAAATTGGGTACATTATCTTAGGGCACAAAAGGACTTAAAAAATGGGGCAGTCGGCAAATGGCAGGTACGTTGCAGGTGGAATGCAGCCTGTACCTACATACTGTTAGATACTGGCCTTTAGGTCATATTGGACTAAGCGTTCACTATGACCAAAATCGATCGGACAGATTTAATTAGTTCAAGCAACCAAAGTAAATAAAAAATCTAGATTAAATGAGAATTTCTGTGACAATCTAGTTGGTGCTTATATCGTGAGGTGTGTTTGACAACTTTGTGTCACGTTGATGATTGATTATAGTACATTGTGTCTTAAGGGCGGTAAATAAGGAATTACGAACGAGTCTATTAGAAGCCCGAAGTCGAAGACTGAGGGCTTTAATGAGTCGATGTTCGTAATTCTAGTACCGCCCGTGCGACATACAATGTTTTTCATCACATTTGCGAGTAAAATTGTATATTTGTAAAAGAAAAACTAATATTTTTTCAAAAATTGCCGATACCGCTGACTGCGCTCTTGGCAGCGCCAGCCTCCGCGCCGCCCCACCCCACGCAGCATGTGCCCGCCGTGCGCGCGCCGCGCTGCAGCACGCCATGCAGTATCAAACTCATTTACCGACCTTGGGCTTCATGACATGAAAATTAGTACGGGCAATGACTCATTTACCAACCACGGGCTTCATGACAAGCACATTAAGGTTTTATTTGCGGGTTAGCAACCAAGGTAGCCTGCATGTTACGACACTGTTTACGAGCAAGTGTGATGAAAAATAATTAAATGAGCCAATAGCAAGCAACGCTGTAACGTCAAATAGACCTCTCGATACTAACGCCATCTAGCGGTATGTCAAGGAACCGTCATTACTAAAAATAGGACATTGCACGATACCATAACTAAAAATACAATCACGATCATACATTATGTAATGTGAACTGAGCACGCTTCATTGGTGAAAAGCTTTTTTCGCCGCATAAAATCCCAGAAGCTTAAAAGCTTTATTTATTTATTGCAAAGCTTTTACATTTATCGCCGTATAAAAAGCTCCACGTTAACGTCCGTGTGATATACGCTTTGGCAGGACGTTTGAAAGATAAACTTGATATCCTAAATAGTTCGTCTGAGAATTATTGGAAATGTAATTTTTGTTTCAAAAATTAAGTACGCTCCTTAGAATAAGCACTATTCCCTTATTATAATATATATAATATTTCCACTATATGCTCTTATATACAAGCGGAGCGAAGTATGAAAAATCTGATCAATTAAATTAGTCCTTTTTCCACGCTCGAGACCATTTTGCGGCATTACCGTTATCGTGACGGTTTGTTACTTAAAATTTCTATAAAAAAAAAAGTTATTCCCAACAAGCAAATTGCTCTTGAGGATTGCATATATAGACCTAGTCATAGACAAGTCACAGGAAAGCTTACATGCAGATTATGGTTTTTTCTATTAATTATGCTGTGAAGTCTCCCGTCTTAATTGCCGAATTTCATAATTATATGTCAACGGAATTCTACCCCATAAGTTCTGACTGCCTCAGTTTTTGCATGAAAACACAATCAAAAAATCGATCGCATGAAGTTCTTGTTTCGTCACAGATCCAAGAGATCTCAGAGTCAAGTTGTTTATTTTGACTATACTTCCATGTCGATACTGCCGACTGCGGAAGGACTGGCCCTTGTAATGCAGTGGACCGAGAGCAGTGGAATCAGAGGGGGGGAGGAGGCCTTTGCTCAGTAAGCTGGCAATAATAATAATAATTTTCCACGCCTGCCTGAGGAAAGGTCTTGATCATTACCACTACTATGAGTTTACAGTGACCGTACTCGATAGCGACGGCGTAAATTATTTGTAGAGGCGCTGTACAATTCTCCATACAAATAATTTACGCCGTCGCTATCGAGTACGGTCACTGTAAACTTACTATTGGTACAGTGCCCTTAGTGTAAGTTATCGGTTACAAAATACGTCTCGATCGCGTTCGCGTTAAAATCTTGCGATGTTCGTGTTTCCATACAAATTGAGATTTTAACGCGAACGCGATCGAGACGTATTTTGTAACCGATAACTTACACTAAGGGCACAGACCGCGTATATTTGGTGCCTCCGTCGTAAAAGTTTTTTTTTTAAATACTGTGCCTCTAGTGTAGCGTTTTCACAAAACAGTCGTTTACTATTCGACGACGTAAATCGAGCGTTCGATCGTCGAATACGTAACTTTCGATCGTCGATACGTAACCCTCGATCGTCGATACGTTTCCTAAGAAATACAGTGAGTACGGTTCACTTTTCGAATAGAATAGCAACTCACTTCGACTGCGTAATGTTTGAGACGAACAATTGCGAGTGTGAGTTCCTACCGATTTTCACGTTCGCAATAGTTTGCGAGGAGCTCGCTAACGCTGCGTAATTTTAAAGTAAAGTTGTCACTTGCCTTATGACTGCTGTCATAATTCATATCCTGTGAAAAAAGTGATGTGGAGAATAGGAAGAAGAAATTACTTTCCATTTAGAACGATCTAACACCATTCCTGAACAAATAATACATATACACGCGCTCACGCAACCACAAGTACACACACACACACACACACACGCAGTAGGATTTCATTTCTCATATGAAAGCAATGTGCGTCAAGTTAGCACGTACCTTGGTTATCCGAAATAATTGAGAATAGATCGGACAATCAAAAGTTCGGATAATCAAACCGTGTGTTTTTGTGTCCTTGCTATTGGAAGTCGAATTTTCGCACGGTAATTATAAATTGTTCAACTTCGCAAATACAACGGGAAGATATAAAATAATCTTCCCGTTGTATTTGCGCAGAAAAAAAATCTGTATGAGTAGTGAGTACGTGTAGTAATGTTTTAAATTAAATATAAACTTAGTATAAAACGTAGGACAAACGTAGGAGAAACATGTCCCCACTGGTGTATAGGTACCTAGGTACCTATACACCAGTAGTACTAGTACTTACCTCAGTAAAAGGAAATTCCAGAAAATAATAGGTACAAGTCATAATTCACGTAAGTACAACTAGTACAAGTAATATCTTATCTTACTTACAAACTTTCGCATATCGTATCAGAACAGACAGGGAAGCATAAAGTTCTTATTTCCTATGCCTAAAAGTAGATTTTTTACGGCAGAGAAGCTTCTGCACTTGTCCTATTACTTATTCTGTGCTTTTATCTCTATTGGGAGGGTGCGAAGTACTATTGGTAATGAAATCTATCGCAGCCCTCATGGTGGCCAAAAGTAGAAATAGTTCTGGCTCTGTCATCTGTCATACTCATATGAATCTGTCATTAACAAAGCAATTTGTATAGACTTTAACTACCTAATTCTAGTAATAGATGTTACTGTTATGATGCGAGCTTGAATTATTGAACACTGTCCCTATTTTGTTCTTAATTCCTTTACATCTCGGACATGTCCAGCAACAATTTTCCTTATGAATTGTTGAAATTTTATATTAAGTGATACTCACAAAACCGGTCTTTAAAATGATACTCATTTTGATCTGAAAACGATATTTCATTTATTACTAGCGATATAGAACAATTATATCTCAGTAATTTTGTATTATAAATTGATACGTTATAGGATGGTTAAAGGTTTGATTTTGGTCACAATGTCGCGATGAAATTTCAAAACGTCAGAGCAACAAGCCAGAAAAGTCGCGGACGCTAGGTGGCGCTAATGTCGTGCACGCACAGCGAAAAGCAAAGAATGAATGGTGATCATTGGCCAAAACAACTTGAAGCAACTAGAGGTAGCTCTAAGTTGACGTACATAATTCCGTTGATCATTTTCTGAACGCAACTATTGCCGCGGCGAGCGTTCGATACTCGATTCGTACGAATTTTAAACGAAACATTCGCGTCTTCCGTTTGTCACTATTTCGATTGCGTGTGCTCGATCGACTCGAAGTAACGTAAATTAAAGATGGAGGCCATTGTACGTAACAAGACCAGCTGCTCTAATAATCTGTCATCTTCCAGGATAACAGGATCAAAGGAATTTGGGCATAAATTTGTGCCTTCTGAAATTGACTTCTTATTGTATGTGACAAAATAGTAGCCGCAGAAAAAAAGTGATTATGATGTGTACGACCTTTGCTAAAGGACAAAATCATTGAATTGAAGATGATCAATTTTTATTTACTGCTGTACCTTACCACAAGTTGAAGATTTAGGATGTGGAAATTGTAGAAATGGAAGTTTCCTGCAACTGTTTGTTGGGTGAGGCTGAGACCAATGTTCGCAGCTTTGACTGGTAGGTAAGAATTTTGTTTATTTATTTACCAATCGTACTGTTGATGCATTTTTTTTCTCTCATATTTTCCTGTTCCATATCAATAGTTCTCGAGAATTCAATAATATCTCAATTTTACACACTATGTTTTGTTGACAAACAGATTTCGAAAAACGGTTCTTTATCTCTTGAAAAGATGGTAATATAAATTTACATAATATTGTCCGTTGCCTGCGACTTGGTCTACCTCGAACTCGTTTATCGCTCCTTGATAAAAACTATCCTTTTTCCCTCTTTACTAATCCTATCTATACCATAAGGGCACACGGGACCCGTGCCCATCAGTGCCCCCCAGCCAATGGGACACCCAAAAGGTCAAAAAACGGAGAAAAAATGTTTTTAAGTAAAACTTTCTTTAATTTTCAAAAGCGCCCCAAGTTCTTGTGTGCTCCAGGCCAGGGCCTCCGCACGGCCCTGATAGGTACATACTGTTTATCTCTGTACAACATTTCATTTTTATTGGTTCAGCAGGAACAGACAGATAGACAGCCACTTTCGCATTTATAACATTAAATAATAGTATGGAATTATGAACTTGCCTTTACACATAGCTTCGCTCATGTAACCATTATTTTTGACAGACTAACTGCAATTCAGGAATGCAATTTTTTTTTTCATTTGAATGGTTGGCAAACGAGCAAGTGGGCCTCCTGATAGTAAGAGATCACCACCGCCCTAAAATCCTAAGAGGCCGAAGATAAAATACTCAAGTGCCAGTAATTCCACTGGCTGTCTTACTCTCCACCCCGAAACACAACAGCGCAAGCACTGCTGCTTCACAGCAGGATTAGCAAGCAAGATGGTGGTAGCAATCCGGGCGGACCTTGCACAAGGTCCTACCACCTGCAAAAATTAAATTATAGACTCAGTGACTGCCTATCTAATATTGTCAATTGATATTTTCTTAGGAGACTGCATGGATCTGGATCATCACCAAAAACAGAAGGGGTCCAACTGTTGAATGAAGATTGTAAAACAACACAATTTTCCCGACATTACTGGTCTACCTAGTGGGAGGGCTGCAGTATCTTCCAGTTTGTGGTTGCCATCTGTTCTTCAAATCCTTTCATATGTATTATATTCTATTTACAAAGCTACACAAGATGTCTGCCCTGTGCTCAACTTCTAATCTTATTATACAAATTATCCTTGTTAATATACAATTGCCTAAAGCAGAAAGAATATATTAGTGTGCACAAATTTGTTTATTATTGTTTTTTACAAGCTTTAGGTTTTTAACTTACTTTAAACACAAGTTGTTTTAAAAATCTGTAAGTCTAATTTTCCCATTTCTTAAGTTTATTTGTTTGTAATTAGTTAAGGTAGTTTGTTTTAAACTAGTTTTCACCTGTGATTTTGTCTGACCAGAATTTGTTTATCACTCTTGCACGGGTAATGTGTATTTTCCAGGATAAAAATCTGATTCCCCGGGACTCGAACTATCTTAAATTAATCATTCAGTTCAAGCGTGAAGAGTTAACAAAAAGACAGAGACACTTTCGCATTTATAATATAAGTATGGATTACGTTTCTGACAAAAACTTAAATTTGATAAGTGTAATAAAAACTGATTTTATGCCTTCAAGTTTCTTTAAAATCTTAAACTTGTTTTTTTTATTTACCCCCTCAAAGCTTCATCATATATCTTCCAAGAAAATCAATGTTTTGTGTAATATTGTACTTAGTTTTTTGTTCAATGGAAGTATTGTTTTTTTTTGCACTTGTTTCTTTACAAGGGGTGAAAATGGTGGAAAGAATGAAAGAAGTGGTAGTAATTAGTAAAGAATCTTAATACTTCTATTGAAGTATTAGTAAAGGAACTTATTATAAGTCTGTAACACTGATTAGTTGCACTTGCAACAACAACTTTGCAGTTTAAATGAAATAATAATAATAATACAGCAATTTTAATAATTATCTATTTAAAAAATTTATTTATCTAAAAAAATTATATTTGAAAAGATAAATTTCATTAAAATTTCATGACTAAACCCAGTGGTTGAAATTTCAAGATTTAATCCCTACTCCATGGGAATATTGGGATAAAAAGTAGCCAATAAAACTAATTAGATAGTCTACTGTCCATAATAAAGTATGTAAGTAGGTAAATAATTATTCAAGTTAACTGTTATTCTGCAGTTCAAATCGCTTCTATCATCCAGCACCAAATCACATTTAATAAATTATTTTAAAGTTAAATAAATTTCATGACTAAACCCAGTGGTTGAAACTTCAAGATTTAATCCTTACTCCATGGGAATATTGGGATAAAAAGTAGCCTATAAAAATAATTAGGTAGTTTACTGTCCATAATAAAGTATGTAAGTAGGTAAATAATTATTCAAGTTAACTGTTATTCTGTAGTTGAAATCGCTTCTATCATCCAGCACCAAATCACATTTCATACATGGAAAATCGAAAAATAAAATGAAATCTGATGTCATTACATAGGCAACATATATTCTTGTGTGTGTGAACTCAACTCTGGTGGCACTACCTATATCACAGGTGTGTTCAGTCCTTAGAGACTGATAGGCTCGAGTTTTAAAAATTCCTCCGTCGCTCGCTCCGGAAATGCTGTCCCAGAAACCTGGTTCAATATATCTTTTTTATAGACATGGAATGTAAATAAAACAAAGAAGGCAAGATTTCAAACAAATTTTAATCTAAGCATCACTGGTAAGTAAATGTAAATATTCAATAACATCTCTTCAGCAGCAGCCTTACCCATTGCGAGGCCCCGGGCAGCAGGTCTATATAGTTAAAAAAATCTATATTTTTTTAATTAGCTTAAGTTGTTGCGCGAGGCCCTGCGCGATTGCCCTGTTCGCCACTCCCTAAGGCCGCCGCTGCATCTCTTTTCAATTTCTCAGTGCATTTCTTAGTCCTTGTGAGGTTTACAGTATCTTGAGAATAGGTGAGCATTTCAATTTATCTGAAAAAAAAAATTGTTGAATTGACAACTTTTACTTGTTAATCTAGAAGGAATGCCTGATTGATTAACATATTGTGTTACTCTTGAGTTCCATGATAGTAGAAAATGTTAATATGAAATTTGTATTATCTATACCTATAAATAAAAATGATTTTATATTATTAAGTATGTTTATCCGTTGCCTAGTATCCATAGTCAATGCTTAGTTTGGGCGAGGATGAGTAAATAAATATGGTCCTAACATGATGTGTTCTTATGAATTACAAAAACACAAGCAAGAATACTGATTGCAAATTCTACAGATTTCTAAAAGCATGGTGGCAAAAGAAAATAATAATGAAATAAGTGTATAATTGCCATAAGAAGAAATTCATGGGTTATGGCACAAAACCTCATTTCTGAAACAAGCAAGTTAATTTTTAACTGAAAACTATTACAATAATTGAAATCATCATCCAGAATTGTCTAACAAATATCATGAGATTTCAGTGAAATTATTAGGTAAAGTCGCACAATTTGTATCATGACTCAGGGTGGAACCTTTGTGCTACTAATGTCATGTTGACATCTCATACTTTTGTCAAGAAAATCATAGTGAAATTGATTATAAAAAGGTTCCACCCTGGGTCATGATTCAATTTGTTTGACCATACAATGTTTACTTACTTCTCACTTGACAGTTGTGACACAATATGTTAATTAAAGTCCAAGCCCATAGTTTGTGCATGGTATCAATAGTGAACAATGTATTCTATCTGGAAAAATCGGATCTCAATTTAAAAAACGATGCCACCTGAAGTGTCAACCAATTGTATTTGAATGACATTTTCAAACCATTAGTATGAAACTTTATTCTTTGTCGTTTCGCTCTTGGCAGACCAGGCGTAGGCATATTGATGCGTCCGCGTCATGGGTAGAGGCGGACAGCTCTTCGTACGATCTCCTACCATATCTCTCTGTTGGCAAACTGTCTTTTTGGTTTTCTACAGTGGCCTTCACTTGGTCAGTCCAGAGGTGACCTGACGTGCAACCTGATTCCTTCCACTCCTCCCTGCACGACCAGCTGTTCTATGGAGTCGCCATCCATCCCGCCTGAAGAAGTTCCAAGTACTGCAGTATGTGCTGTATACTAAACTATGGTCTATAACTATGGAGTATGGGCACTTTGGTGCGAAATTCCGTCCATGATATCACAAGCATCTTCCTCCAGCTTCACATCTATGGAGCATCCACTTTACAACGATGACAGCGCGACCAAATAATATATGTAATAACATTTAAGTTTTTTCTTGAACTGAGACGATGTAAATTAGGGCGGTGTCAGTCTGACATTTGTTTTGTAGTTAGGTAGGGTTGCCAGATCGAATGACCCTATTATCGATAAAAATAACGATTTATCGGGATTTTGGTACTTTGGACGGGAGAAACAATAATAAATTCAAATATAAGTAAGTATATTAAAAACAAAACCATTTAACATTTTGTGTGCTGCGAGAGAAATCCCACCAATATTATAAATGTGAAAGTTTGTAAGTCGGTTTGTTTGTTACCTCGTCACGTCTAAACCGCTGAACCGATTAAGATTAAATTCGGAATACAAATAGTTTGAGTCTTCGGAAAAGAACATGGGATACATTTTATGTCGAAAATTGCATAATTTCCGCGGGATGGTGCTAAACAAATTCTACACAGACGGAGTCGCGGACAACAGCTAGTGTTTACATAAATAAATAAATAAATCAGAAAACGGTTTTCTTGTTACCTACGTCATTTATTTTTTACTCGAATATCGTGTTACTGTTCATATAAGTATGTATATTACATTTTTGTCCCTTTTCACCATTTACCCGCTATCATGGCAAGATCAAATAATTCTTAAATAAAGTATTTTTTTCACATTTACTACAACCAGGAAAACAATCAGTAAAAAAATGCTTAAAAAAAACCGTGATTTTTTAAAATTCTTTGCATCACGGCTGTTACTGGGTGTTAGGTACTATGCCAAGAAAAGGGATTTGATGTCATTCAGTGCAAGCATTTGGAACTTAAAATTATTGTTTTATAAAATGAAGTTGTTGTTGTTGTAGGTGTTGTGGTTGTTGTTAGTAGTTGTTATTTCTGGTGTACAATAAAGAGTCTTTGTATTGTATTGTATTATATTATATTGTTTTTATGATTTTTTTTGACTTTGTTGGGAGTCGGGAGGACATACTAAAATTCGGGAGAATCCCGCGAAACCTGAAACATCTGGCATCCCCATTCGTTTTGATTAGTCGAGTCGATCGGGTTTACGTTAACTTTACGATTCGCGGACGAAATAGTTTACGTTAATTTGACAAGCAGACCTACACTCGCAAAAGTTGTTGCGCAAACGTGCCGCTAGAGGCGCTGTTCGTGTTTCCATACAAATTAAGATTTTAACGCAAACGCGATCGAGACGTATTTTGTGACCGAAAAAATACACTAAGGGCACTGACCGTGATTGAACCATCTCACCTGATGTTAAGTGCAGATGAGGCCAAAAGTGTTTCACGCTGGTTCAGTAACAGCCTATTCACTCTAGCTTTGAAGAGCCTTAGATTGTATTTATCCGGAAATACAGACGACGGGAGCGAAGTGGCGTATTTTCACGCACATGGTGTTATTTTTAACACAAAAGGCAATTTAAGTTACTGAATCGTTTTTTAAATTTACTAAAACCTATGAATGTATTAATAATGTACCTAAACAATAATACACATTTGGCATTTCAATATTTTTAATAATAAAACAACGAGGAAAAAAATAACTAGAGCAAAACACGTTGCCGCCGTTTACAATTAAAGCCGGATATTTGTTACAAAATTCCTCTAAACATGATACTGTGATAATTATGATTATAAAATGAAAGTGAAAAATGAAAATGAAAAGATTTATTCCGGACACACACATATAAATAATAGATACAGAACAATAACATAATAATACAATACAATACAATAGAAATTATTCTTTATTGCACACCATAAAGCAGTAAAAATACTTTATAATATAAACACTTAGATTCACGGTAGACAATAGGCGGTCTTATCGCTTAAAAGCGATCTCTTCCAGACAACCATTTGGGAACAAGAAATTATATATGTTACAAAAATAGGTGGCGGAAACAGAAACAGAAAATAAAAACAACAAAATATCAATAACATTAAATAATACAAATGAAACACTATATTAAATACATACACGCAATACTATACAATACATAAACCACTAACATAATACAGCAATATAAATTAACAATAAGGCCGCAATGGAGAAAAAGGATAAGAAATTAGGAAATAAAATAGATAAACACAGAAAGACTGAGGACAGAGCTAAGAAGGCAGTGTCAAGAAGTGAGCTTTGACGAGATTTTTGAAATAGGAAGAGATTTAGCTTTCCTCACATCTAGGGGAAGAGAGTTCCATAAAAGGAACAATAATAAAGTGAAATAAAATAAAATGAGATTACAAAATACAAAAATAATTAAAAAAGAGAAAAAAATATATACTTATATATATGCGCCCGAAATGGTCCCGCCTCAGCATAAAATGCCTCCTTTAGTGGAGCCAGCGCTGGTCTTCCGGCGAGATACCTATTTTAATGGTACAGTCAACGTCATAAATAAGTGATCATGTCTGTACCTTGTCGCTTTCAGTCGTTACACAATTTCGTATGACTTTTCAAACATGACGTTAAAAGTGACAAGGTATAAAAGTGATCAATCATTTATGACGTTGACTGTACCAAACGTAAATCACAATTCGCCTTTGTACTCTTTTGTTTTGTATTATTTTGTGTTTTATGTACAATAAAGTATTTACATGCATACATACATACAATTCCAAAAATAACTATTTAAATGTTTATATGACTTTATAATTAATGTACTGTGTAGGTGAATGACAATCAGTCAAAGTCAATCACAGGCGCTTTATATATATCATATCTTTGTTTATTTTAAATATCGATAACGGTTAAATATGAACGTAATTAATAATTACGAAAAAAGTAAATTGAATCAGCCTATACGAAGCGTGACGTGGATTTTATAATAATAATAATAATAATTTAACGTTATTTCAGGCTCTAGTCCCATATACTTCGTGTTAGTTACAGTCTTATAATGATAATGTTAGTAGTTTAATTAGTTGCGATTGAATTTATCAAAACAATAAAATAAAATAGGATGTCATAGTTCTAAAATTAAAAATAATACAATAACAGTCAAAATTACAGAAAATAAATTAAAATTAAAATTATAAAGAATAGTCGTTGAATCACTGAAATCTACCTATCCTATCCACTAACATGCCGGCTACAACAGTGCCTAATGTAGGGGCAGTTCGGTTTGTCGGCTATCATCACCAGGACGGTGTTGGAGCTGTCGCGCACCCGGCGCACCAGGGCCGCAGCGCGCACGCGCATGCTCGCGTGGAAGCACGCTGTGCGCGCCTCCGCGAACATGCCCGACGCACTACACCAGCGCGGCAGCCCATCAACGCCCTGAACGCGTTGTTGTATTGGACACGAAGAGCGTTGTACGCCTTCTGTGTGTAGTTAGCCCACAGGCTACACGTGTAAAGCGACGTGCAGTACGCTTTGAACAGCGTTATCTTCACATCCCTGGAACATCGCGCGAACCTGCGAGCTATCATATTTGCCCTGACGCACAGCGCTCTCCGCTCCCGTTCTATGTCAGCATCGTCCCTGAGGTCGGTCGTAACAATGTGGCCCAAGTACTTAAACCGGACCACTCTTTCGAGTGGAGAGTTTATGTCAACGGCACCAAATGTACGGGGTTTGGTCATGATCTGCAGACAAACTGACAACGAAGTGACTCTATCATCATCCATCATCCCAGCCTATATACGTCCCACTGCTGGGCACAGGCCTCCTCTTAGAACAAGAGGGCTTGGGCCATAGATCCCACGCGGGCCCAGTGCGGATTGGGAACTTCGCACGAACCATTGAATCGCTTCGCAGGTTTTCCTTCACCGCAAAGCTCATGGTAAATTTCAAATGTAATTCCGCACATGAATTCCGAAAAACTCAGAGGCGCGAGCCGGGGTTCGAACCCACCCTCTGCTTGAGAGGCGATAGGTCAAACCACTAGGCCACCACGGCTTCAAAGTGACTCTATACGAGTTTCTATTGTCCTTTACCTCACGCAACCCCAAAAACCCCGCCCACGTTCTAACACTTGCTCATTCATC
This sequence comes from Choristoneura fumiferana, assembly GCF_025370935.1. Taxonomy (NCBI): domain Eukaryota; kingdom Metazoa; phylum Arthropoda; class Insecta; order Lepidoptera; family Tortricidae; genus Choristoneura; species Choristoneura fumiferana. The sequence goes on along the minus strand of NC_133490.1, from coordinate 2,358,407 downwards.
GTTACGTCTCACTCAAATAAACACGACACCTCTAAAAAGCTCACAAACGGTGAAGTAAACAAATTATCACTATTTGTGAGTCAGTCATACAAATTGTGGACAAATGTTTGCCAAGCGTAACAATGTTTGTGAGTCCTTCTAAGGGTAATAGTAATGGTCTGACACCTCGTGTTTGGTCAAATGTTTGGACAACACTCGAGACTATTTTTATAACTTGTTGGCGTAATGATCGAGTGGGATTTGGATGTTTACTGTCGAAGTTATATCAAGTAAGAAGACTAGATACACCACATACATACAGCAACCCTATACCCTCGGTAAAGCCGAGTTTAGCAATTTTGCCGCCGCAAATTTTGATGCAATTTGGTATATAGGTAGTTTGAATCCCAACATAGGATACCTTTTATTCCGGTAGAGGGCGCCACCGCGCGATAACCTAGATCCGCGCAGACGATCTTGCAGGTGGTAGGACCTTGTGCAAGGTCCGCCCGGATTGCTACCACCATCTTGCTCGCTAATCCTGCCGTGAAGCAGCAGTGCTTGCACTGTTGTGTTTCGGTGTGGAGAGTAAGACAGCCGGTGAAATTACTGGCACTTGAGGTATCCCATCTTAGGCCTCTAGGTTGGCAACGCATCTGCAATCCCCCTGGTATTGCAGGTGTCTATGGGCGGTGGTGATCTCTTACCATCAGGAGACCCACTTGCTCGTTTGCCATCCAGTCAAATAAAAAATAATAAAAAAAAAACGAAGTCGCGGGCATAAGCTAGTAGGTAAGCAAGCAATAAGGAAAACACAAATCGCTTCAGAACAATCGCAACTGAACAAAGAGAGGCATAAATTAAAGCAGATGCATTTAGAGCATATACAGGTGTCTCTGAACATGGGGCTTTAAATCCAAGGTTCGAGTTTACTCACATAACTGAGCTAGGTACTTTTATTCTGCAATTTTTTTTTTCATACAGATTAGATGTTATTTTCAATGTATGCGATACAATACAAAATTGACAGCACATTGGTAAATGTTTACCTAAGAAATGACAAAAATTATTTAAAGGACCCTGTACCAAGAGACAGCGGTAACATCGCCATGTCACATACATTGCTTTGACGATTAAACTTTGTGGGTGAATAAAATTATCTAAATTCAAATTATATGAAAATATTATAAAACAAAAGTAACTTAGTTATGCGTGTAGAATCTAACCTTGAATTTGAAGCCCCGTGGTCAGAGATACCCTGTATAGGTAGAAACAAAAACGAAAATACATAAAAATAAATATACATACAATACACCCTTAAACATACATAATACTATACAGCATGCAAAAAGAGAGTGTTATAAGTTTGACCGCTATGTGTGTCTGTCTGTCTGTGGCACCGTAGCTCTTAAACGGGTGGACCGATTTGAATGCGGTTTTTTATTTGAAACCAAGTTTTCTAGCGATGGTTCTTAGATATGTTTTATAAAAATCGGTTCAGCCGTTGAAGTGACAAAGTCGGGAGTTTTCCAACTTTTTGTTGGTTAGGTTATAAAGAAGCTGAAGTTCACATACGGATCCAGTGTTGACTGGGAACTTCACATAGCATTAAATTGCTTCGTAGTTGTGTTAGCACCAAGGATATTATACTTATTTTTCAGTTGGTGGATTGCATTTAAGACTTCGTAACTAATAATAATAATAATAATAAATATCATGGGACATTTGACACCAATTGACCTAGTCCCAAACTAAGCAAAGCTTGTACTATGGACACTAGGCAACGGATAAACATACTTATATAGATAAATACATACTTAAATACATATTAAACATCCAAGACCCGAGAACAAACATTCGTATTATTCATACAAATATCTGCCCCGGCCGGGATTCGAACCCGGGACTTTAAGCTTCGTAGTCAGGTTCTCTAACCACTTGGCCATCCGGTCGTCAAAAAAGGTTAACTAAGGTTATACTAAATAACTAACATAGTGATGGTGACACTTTTACTTATTACATTACCAGATTTTTTCCCGCTTGCCAGTGAAAATAATAATACCTGAAACAACAAAATAAATGTTAATAGGTTTATTTAGTTAGAGTAAAAGCGAGTTTCCTTGTGATAGAAATATAGAAATAAATAAATAGAAATAGAAACGTTTATTCGCTAATTCGCAAATTACATATTATAAGTAAGTACACAAAATAAAACAAGTATAAAATAAATATTAACGACAGTATTGATGAGATTGAGAGATGATTCTTAGCTATGTTTCATTTATACCCTAACCAACAAAAAGTTTAAAAACCCCCGACTTTGTCATTTCAACCGATTTTGATGACACTAAGAGCCTCCCCCATAGACCTCCAGTTGCCTCCGTCGGAAGCGGCTTACATCCACCGTGAACGACTTTAACCAGGTCATCCGTCCATCTCGTTGGTGGACGTCCTACGCTGCGCTTGCCGATCCGCGGTCTCCACTCGAGAACCTTTCGGCCTATCTGTTCTGCGTGCTAAGGCCTGCCCATTGCCACTTCAACGAGCTAATTCGCTTGGCTATGTCGGTGACCCTTGTTCTTCTACGTATCTCCTCATTTCTGATTCGATCCCGTAGAGAAACCCCAAGCATAGCTCTCTCCATAGCTCGCTTACATTAAATAAATGAATACTAAAATAATTAATACTAGTTCAGATTGGTTTTTGGAGTCTTTTTGTATTTTTTTATTTCAACTCCAAATTTTGTTTCTTTTACGGTCGTCTTGTAAAACCCATATCGAAAATACAAACTGAAACATAGATATAGCACGTGGCACGGAATGCCGAGGACCTGGGTTCGATTTCCAGCGCTAGTCTATTTTTCTGGTTTTTCGGGCCTCTATTTTTCAGTTTGTATTTTCGATAATACTAGTTCGTTAAAACTAAACTAAATCTAGAAATGGCCTCCGTGGCATAATTATCTTGGTCCTTTTTAATCTATTGCCCGGCATTTTAGTTAGTACAATTTCAGAAGATTAATAATCATAACACACAGATAACCGTTGGGGGAGAAAAGTCCTCGAGTGGCGACCACGAACCGGAAGACGAAGCGTTGGCAGGCCTCCCACCAGGTGGACTGACGACATCGTGAGAGTAGCGGGAAACCGGTGGATGCAAGTGGCGAGTTGTCGTTCATTGTGGCGTTCTAAGGGGGAGGCCTTTGTCCAGCAGTGGACGTCTTGATGAATAATCATAACAGCCTATAGTTAGAATTCCTGATTTTGTTCATTTTCTCTACTTTCTCTATAGTACCGTGTTCAGGAGCACTATTGTTTTATGTGTAAAATGGGACTTACAATTTTCACAAACCGGATGAAACCAATTCAAACCAGTTTAGTTTAGTAGTTTGGCTTAAACATGGGCTCACCCTTGACCCATTCCATTAAATCTTTGACCGGCTTGTCAGATAGTAAACATCACTGCGTCACTGCTCTTATAAAGTATATTTTAAAATACAGTTTTTAATACTAGTTGAAACGTGAAACTAACATAAATAAGACTTAAACAATAAACACTAAGCGTTATGATAAGTGATTTGTGACAAACATCAATAAAACTAGACAATTTATAAACAAGTTCTTGTGATCACCGTCGGGTAGTGAAGCGCAAATATTATAAAGTAAACGCTCTGCACGCAAGTTACGCGGCTCACGGGATTGACTCAAGTGCGAAAGTCGCGCGCGCTGTGATTGATCGTTTGTCATTCAACCGCCGTAATCCCGCGGTCAAAGATTAATTAGAAATAGTGAGTGCGCGTACGTTTGGACTGGTGGGTTGCATCTGTGAGGCTGTGAACAAATTGCTGTGTGATTATAGCTAACTTTGCTTCATTATAAATATGGCTAACTGTTCAGGTTGTGGAAAATTTATTTCGTCGTCAGGGGTCGCCAAATGCACCGAATGCGCGGCGGTGTACCATAAGGGCTGCGTCAGCATCCCGCAAACCGCTCGCGTGTCCACTACCTGGACATGTGCCGCATGTAAGGCAAAGGCCCCCCGCAGGTGTCCGTCCGCAGATACGGACACGCCTATCAAGTGCAGTGAGCTCGGTGAGAGCGGAGGCGGCACGCCATCGCCCAGTCAGAACCAGGAAGTCGCTGAACAACTTCGCCTCTTCCGCACGGAATTTAGTGCTGTGAGGGATGAGATGGCGGGCCTTCGGCAGGAGATGGTGGAACTGCACCGATTTATTGAGGGTTTCCAGGCTCGGTTCGTCGGTATGGAGGAGAGAGTGAAGCGCTTGGAGGAGCGTATAGAGGAGCGGCCGGTGGCGGCGGGCAGCCGCCGACGGGGAGCTGGCCGCCACTGTCGCCGCGCTTAAGCTCGAGCTCTGCGACCGCGATCAGGATCTCCTTTTAAATGACCTCGAGCTGACGGGGATACCTGAACACTCCAATGAGAGTCCAACCCATCTCGTGTGTTTAGTTGCTCATAAGCTCGGTGTCGGCCTGGATGAACGCGACATCGTATTTGCTGAGCGAGTGGGTCCGCGTCGTCGGCTGCCTGCGGGCGAGTCCATGCCGTCCGCGATGTCGCCGCTGACGCAGAGCTCTGTGGATGGCACTGGACAAGCAGTTTCTGGTATGAGCGCGCGCCCGCGCCCACTGATCGTGCGGCTCGCGCGCCGCGGGCCGCGAGGTGAGCTGCTGCGCGCTGCGCGTGTGCGCCGGGGAGCGGACACCTCCGGCTTTGACCTGCCGGGTAATCCGAGCAGGTTCTATGTGAATGAGCGACTCACCAGACTAAATAGGTCGCTCTTTTACCTTGCGCGGCAGGAGTGTGTGCGCCTGGGGTGGAGGTTCCACTGGACGAAGGACGGCCGGGTTTATGTTCGTCGTCACAAGGACTCTGCTGCCAGTCGGATACGCTCGGAGGCGGATATTGGGAAGGTTTTTGCCACGGGTGCTTTTTGATGAATTTATTCAACCATACTCATTTATATGTCACGTTTACTTTTGTGCAAAAAAAACAATTCTTATCAACATTATAAAAAGGAAAAATCGCACTTTATCGCAATAAAAAATTATGTTCATAACCGAGATAACAATATAGCCTATTTCAATATTATCATACAATTATCATACTTCGTGTGTACTCCGTCGATTATTTACTTGTGCTTATGCCTATACTGTCTACATTTACTACAATTATGTCAATATTTCTCTTCGCCATCTGCCATTCTTTGTTACTTGTATTTATTCTATTTAATCACTCCGAACTTATCATCATGGTAAATAAATGCAGCAAACTATTAGTTGGTTTGTTAAATCCCTGCTCATTGGGCACAAAACATGAGGAATTCATAGTGGCAATGCAAACTCATTCCGTTGACATTATGGCCATAAACGAAACTTGGCTGAGAGAGGGCGAGGATGCGCGCGCACCAGTCGTTCCCGGATTTACATTAAAACACGTGCCGCGACCTTTGGATGTGCGCTCGAGGGGTGGAGGGGTAGGGTTTTTGTTAAACACGGTATTAATGCACGCGTTTGTAAACATCCTGTTGCACCGCTCGTCGAGCAAATGTGGCTTAGCCTTAGTGTCAGGGGTGCGAGGGTCGCTATTGGTACTGCATATCGTCCGCCCTGGCTTGAAATAGATACCTTTATTGACGCATTAACCGGTTCTGTCAGCTCATTTGCAAGGTACGACTTCATTATTCTACTTGGGGATTTTAATGTTAACATGACAAATATTAGTGATATACGTACGCAAAAACTTACGAATTTCTTACGCTGTTTTGACCTTTTACAATGTGTAAATGAGCCTACTCACTTCACTGATAACAGTAGTACGCTTTTGGACCTGGTTTGTACCGACGCACCTGTGTGCTGCACTCACGTTAATTACATACCGGATCTTAGCTCTCACGCATTCGTTACCTGCCAACTTAACATTAAGATAGAAAACCTGTCCCAAGACTTATTTCACACAGACCATTAAAAGACATCCACGAGCCCGACTTCAACCGTGATCTCAACAACATTGAGTGGGAAAATATTCTTAGTTTGTCTAACGTGAGTGAAATGGTAGACGCATTCAACGCTAATCTTATCTCCTTGTTCGACGTACACGCTCCGGTTAGGTCCACCTATATCAAGCCCCGTAACAGCCCCTGGATTACACATACGGTAAAGAAAATGATTAGTCTCCGCAATGATGCTCACGCAAGGTATAAACGCACAAACTCTCAAGTGCACAAGGAGTACTATAAGGATTTAAAGCGTTTGGTTACCTGTGCTATATTTAATGAGAAGCGTGCGTATTTTTCACACAGGATAAACCGTTGTGCTAATAACTCTAAAGTTCTGTGGAAAAATCTTAAGAATGATGTTTTTATTAGTAATGAGAAGCAATTGCCTAAACATTTTAATGACCCTAATACTATTAATGAACACTTTCTAAATCTACCTAGTAGCAATGAAATCTCAATCAGTCAACTTACATTTTACGAATTTAACTCTTTTGGGTCCTCCACATTTACACTGAAGTCAGTCACAGAGGAACTAGTTCTTAAAATTATTCAGAGCCTAAAGTCTAATGCTCAGGGCGTTGATGAAATAGCTTTGAACATGATTCTCCTCACTTTACCTCGTACCCTAGGAGTCATAACTGCGATGATGAATTTATCGATAAAAACCCAATCATTTCCAGATGCTTGGAAAGTTTCTGTGGTACGTCCTATTCCTAAAATTCCTAATCCAGTATACGTAAAAGACCTACGACCGATTAGTATATTACCTTGCCTTTCTAAAGTACTTGAGAGAATAGTTTGTCAACAGTTAACTGACTACTTGGAGTTTACTGAGATTCTACCGGTGGTTCAATCGGGCTTTCGTAAGCACCGAAGCACGGCAACTGCCTTACTCGACGTAACAGACAATATTTTAACTGCTCAGGACAGGGGCCGTGGTACGATACTCACACTGTTGGATTTTTCGAGGGCGTTCGATACCATCAATATATCCTTACTGCTGTCAAAAATGACTTATTATGGATTTGAGCCTAACACCGTTAAATGGTTTGCTAGCTATCTCGGTAATCGAAGCCAGCTTGTGGAAATCCAGGGACCTAATGGTGGGAGTTGCAAGTCGGATATCCATCCCGTACCCAGAGGTGTTCCACAGGGCTCAATTTTGGGTCCTATTCTTTTTATTCTGTACAGTTGTGATATCACGCAAGTCATTAAACATTGTCAATATCATATTTATGCAGATGACTTGCAATTATATATTTCGTGTGATGTAAACAGCATAAAATCAGAGGTTGAAAAACTTAATGAGGATCTTGAAAACATTTCTAGGTGGTCATTTTTAAATTCTCTTGCATTAAATCCTACTAAATCTAAATACTTATTACTAGGCACAAAAAAACAAATAGATGAATTATCAAAAAGCAATTTCACAGTACACATAAATCATAATTGCCTTGAACGCGTAGAAAAAGCTCGAAACTTGGGAATTTTAATGGACGAGCAGTTACGGTTTGAAGATTATATACTTAGCACAGTTCGTAACTGCTTCTATAGGCTTAAAATCCTTTACAGAATTCGTGATTTTATTGATATTGAGCTTAGAGTGCGGTTATGTGAGGCACTTGTGCTCTCTAAACTAAATTATTGTGACACTGTGTACGGGCCTCGCCTTCTGGCACGGACCCATAGGCTGGTTCAGAGGGTTCAAAACGCCTGCGCGCGTTTTTGCTTCCATATACCGCCACGTGCGCATGTATCACCATATTTAAATCAAAATAGGATTCTGAATATGTACTCCCGCCAAAAATTACATTTAGCTTGCCTTATGTTTGGCATTATGAAGCAACAGTCGCCCTCGTACCTTTACAGTAAGCTAGCCTGGGCACGTAACGCAAGATCGCCCCAAGTTAGGTCCTGCAGGTTCCTGCAGCTAACTTATCCTCGACACAAATCAGCTGCATTTCGTGGTAGTTTTCGTTACGCCGCCACCAAATGTTGGAACAACATTCCTCCACCCATTCGTGCGCTAAAATCAACAACTGGTTTTAAATTTAAATGTAAAAACCATTTTTTAAACTTACAATTGAGAAAATGAATAAGTAGGCACCTCTCAATCTTACCTTGGATTTTTTTTATTTATTTTTCTTTTTCACTTTAGGCGCTCATAATGTTTGTTGTCCTTATTAATAAGCTAGAAACGTCGATTTCGCTTTACCAATTGGCGGTAGACTGAATGAGTTCGGTTTATTACGTTACGTTACGATCTCAAAAATGTATCCACTGTTGGTTGGCGTATTATTTAGTCAAGTAAGATACTTTTAATAGAAATACCTGTGTTTTTGTTTTAAGGAGTCAAGTATGTAGCATGTTGTTTTTAAATAACCATTTTAACAGTAATATGCATTATTCATATTTGCAAAGTATACTTTTGGCGGTGACTTAAAACATTTCAACTGCACACGATTGAACTGTTTAAGCCGGTGTTGCCATACAATTTAATATTTGTTTTATTTTATTTTAAATTTTTATTTTAAGTTAGTTTTTAGATAAGGTCCTCACTGAAAATCAGCGCCACGGCTTGCCGTGGCATTATGCTGAGTGGGGACCTGTTTAGCGTCATGTATGTCTTTATTTGTTCTGTTTGTTCCTATGTTTGTTTTTATGGCGTTAAATAAATGTATTTTCTTTCTTTCTTTCTTTCTTTCAAATCCAATGAACAAAATGGACTCCTCCGGTAATGGGAAGTTATTTGGGTCAGTCCATTTTTCGCACGCCACCTATTTTTAACAAAAATACGATTGTACTTTGAGACCTTGCAAGAGTACTTTTTCTGATAACTTCTACCCACTAGGGATAAACGAAAGGTAAATTTATAATGTTTGGAGCTTCTTGTACGTGTTTGTTCGGGTGTTCATGCCATAATGACAGCTACATACATACTCGTTACATTTAAATTACTTTTTGTGTGGCATTTGCAAATTTGCGACAACTGAAGACCAGCCGCAGTTGGCCAAGTCCGTTGACTATTTAAGTAAGTTAAGTATTTTTGCGGGATGGCGGGAGCTCGCCTTTGATAGGCAGGAGTGGAGCAAGAGAGGAGAGGCCTTTGCCCAGCAGTGGGACACAAAAATAGGCTAAAAAAAAAAAGTATTTTTGCATAAAAGTCTCTACCCACTGCACCGTACGTACCTACCATACCTAAACCGTAGTACGTAGAACGTGTCAGGCAAAAATATATTCTTTGTATGGAAAAGTATGACTATGCCCACTAGCACGTTTCTCAAACAACCGTCGCCGTCGCGTGTCATACACGGAGCGTCAAAAACGGCGCCGAAACTAATAATCTAAATATTTAAATTAATATATTTTAAATGAAATTAATGTATTGAACATGAAACTACCGTGAGACTCACTCATATTAAATATAATGACCCGGATAACTCACGTCTTACATCGAGTTTAGCACATCAGTGCGCGTGTTGCAGCAGCCGCTGAGTCGCGTTGCTCCGGAGACGAAGGGCTACGGATTAGCCCGAAACATGTCGAGCTAAACTCGATTTAAGACGTGAGTTATCCGGGTCATTATATTTAATATGAAATTAATGTCATAACTAAACCGATGATTACGCTAATTTTGATGACAATATTAGTGAAATTCTAGGTTGGAATATTATTTGCCACTTTAGTAAGGCAACGCAAGTTTACAAGAATGTTAGCTAGTTACCAATTAATAAGTACCGATATAACTCAAGATCCATTAGGCCTCATCACTAAACGAGTCTCTGGTGTTACGTTACATGCATATTACGTTTCTTCACTTAATTGTGCTTTGAATTTTATTAATAGGTAGATTATAAACATCTGATAGGTTAAATTTATTACGCATAACATAGTTTTTATGTTCAAATATTTTACGCCCGTCATATTCAGGCTACAACTGAAATATACTTCCATTATATTTAGACCGCAGCAACTTTTTTTGAGTAAAACGAAACGGTGCGCAACTGTCACCCGCACCACGCTAGAACTGTAATTATTGCATTAAAAGTAAATTGCACGTAAAAATATTACAGTAACTTGAAAAGAGTACCTAAATGAGAACAAGAAACCTATAATTAGTCGTTCGTGAGTGAGGAAGGAAAAATGAAAATCTTCGGTAAATACGTAAACGATAATAAAAGATTGTCGGAGTTATGGTTTTCCCGCAAAGTAACTATGAACTAAAGATTACCTATTTACAGCATTTTTATGTTAACATCTATATTGCTAGTAAAATCAAGTTTTGTTTTAACCCTTGGTCCGTGGGGTCCTAGCGCCTTAAACTTTTTTAAAGAAATATCATAAAGGTTAGACGTCACAGGGGATCTAAGAGCTGGCAACTTTCTCGGACAAAGACTTAGCTTGGCTATTCAAAGAGGAATGCTGCCAGCATCTTCGGGACCTTGCCTAAGGGGGCTAACACTAAGAAATTTGTTTTGGTTTTTGGTTTTATTGAATTTTATTGAATGTAAGTATTTTATGTTTAGGATAGTTTTACGTAAATAGTTGTAATTTGTCGGTAGGCCTCCAACAAGATGGAGCCACGACTGGTTAGGATCGCGGGATCGCGGTGGATGCGGAAAGCACAAGACCGGTGGACGCCTTTCTGCTGATGATGAGTTGTAATTTATGTTTATCATTATGTTTGTTCTATTGTAAGTATTATTTGTAATAATTATTAAACAATTTTAACGCACTCACTGACTAGGTTTTAAAATTCACCTTACGGTACGCCTTCGCAATTGCAGTTTGATTGTGTGAATGTCTGTCTGTGGCATCGTAGTTCTAAAACGGATTTACCGATTTCGATGTGGTTTTATTTATATAAAAGCGATTTCTCTTGAACTATAACATCAAAATAATTTTAGCCGTTTTTGAGATGAACTTCAGAGTTGAGGGATTTTCAATTTTTGAAAGTGTGTAACTCGTTTATTTAAAAACTTGTTGTCTTTACATTTCTGTACAGTAAATGCTACAACAATGTAATGCAATTTAGCAATGTCATAATCTTAATGCTTACCAAAGTTCCTCGATCCCCTAGATCGACGCCATCTTGTGAAATCGACCGAAAGCTATCGCGAATCAAATGGAACGTGGAATGGAATCTAACGATTCTATCCATCGACAAAATCTCCGATCAAAAACGCCTCGAAACTGGCGCCCAAACCACGAGCGGGCGCGATTCACTGATTTTAAAATTGATTATTTTTGTGCAAAATTTTAAAAAATAATTATACCACTAGTGTTTTATTGCCTTTGACTGACTTAAATCTTCACAGTCATATTGCTATCATCTCTTAGTAATAGAAGAGAGATCAGTAAGAAAAAATATTGACAAATATGTTTCAAAACTATTTGAAGTAGGTATATGTTATTTTCAAAGAGAAAAAGAAACAAATTTATAATCATTAAAGTTAATAGTTTCGTTTAATCATTTAAGTAGTAAACATCATCCTCGTACTAGTGACATCTCTAATCATGCGAAATACCGAAGGAAACTTTTTTTACCAAGAAGCAAGTAAATTTAAATCACTTTGAAGCTAAGCTTTGAAGGCTTTTTGCACTGTCGATTCAAGCGAGCTCCGTAAACGCTCGCTGTCACGTGTAAACTGAACGTTTACGAAGAATGTCACTTCTTTTAAAGCCACAAGGGGTTGCGCGCGCAAGCTCATAAACTAAATGCTAGCGCGCCCCATAAACTGGCCTTATTAGGGGAAAGGCTACACACCTTTATTGCAACGGGTCAGATCATCTGTTTATTTTAGTTTAAGGCCGTTTAGTCTTTATCGGTTGTTCTGACTTATTGGACGGGGCAGGCCTAATACTAATACTTGATAGGGGCGATTATGGCCTAATAGAGCTATATGGCCGGCGCTCCCCTTACGCAAATGGTGAAGATGGAGGTTCTGTTATCGTAGGGTGGGGCGCTGATTTATCAAGCTTGGAAGAATTACGTAACGGACAGCGCCGTCTAAATTGGATTAGGTGGGTTGGTATAAATTTAGATGTTATAGAGGTCAGTTGGCATAATGTTTTGTTTTAATATTATATAATTTTCATAGAAACCTTAACATGTTGAAAGCAGCTATACAATTGGAGTTAACGTTAATAATAGTGTAAAGATTACGTAAAATTGTATGTTTTTGCCTGTTTTCAGTCTAATTTATGATTAGGTACCTACTGCATTAGATTTAATATTAACACTCTGTTTCATAGAACGAAAGAAAGTACCTAGGTGGCGTACTATTGTGTAAAGCAACTTTGACATAGGTAGGTACTTAAGTCTTTTTCATGTCTGCTGTTGAAATGTATGTATATACTTTTTAATTTTGTCTAGATAATTGAAAACTTGGGCTATCCAAGATCTCTGTACACTTAACATTAGATGATATGATATTTTACATAATAGACTTTGCACACCTTGTCAAATGTTAGGTAAAACAGTTTCTCCTGGTTTCGATAGTTGGTAGTGTGTCCACTTAAGTACTATCAAATAAATCAAGTAACCCAATTTCGCAATTTTTTTATTTAGCTTAAGGTGTGTCTAATTTTGGACAAGTCTCTCCAGTCTGACTGGAAACGATCCAAATGGTCCCGCCACTTCCTAGATCTGCCTCTGCTCTGGTGCATCCCATCGCTAAATTTAAAAAAAAATCGAATTTTAAAACAACCGATAGACAAACGCTCCAAGTTTACAACCGGACCCGGAAGATGGCGGTATGCCGCGATGATTTAAACTCCGCGTTATTCCCGACACTGGCAACCGGGTTAATATTTGATCAAGCAACACGCACATAAAGGGGAGTTTGAAATAGAATTCAGCTATAAATAAAACAATTGGTTTTGATGAAATGGAAATTTACGAAGGGAATAAAAAAGGTGTGTTTTACTACTTAGAGACACCTGTAAAGTCTACTTGCTACTAACATTATGAATGAGAATGTTTATTAACCCCCGACACAAAAAGAGGGTGTTATAAGTTTGACGTCAATATCTGTCTGTCTGTAGTATCGTAGCTCTCAAACGGATGGACCGTTTGAAAGCAAGTTTCTTTGTGGTATTTCTTAGCTATGTCTATACTTCTTTTTTTAGTATTAGAAAGGTAAAGGGTAAACAATCTAGACGAGTCTTTTTATTGAAAAACGTTTTAAAAAAAACACGAACTGTTTTATGATACCAAAATAATGTAAATAATCATTCCTGTGGCCTATTTTTCAAAAGTGTTTTGCAATAAAAAGACACGTCAAGATCGCTTACCTACCTTCTTTCAAATGCTAAAAAGAAAAGTACATTTTTTGATAAAAATCCGTTCATCCCTTTTTGAAATTAATTAAAGTTATTAAACTTTGACATTACTGATGAATGGTGCGTATTGTGTGCCTAAATGGATTTGAATGTAATTTGGCACACAAATATAGCCTGGATGGCTACACAAAATACCGGAAGTAATATCGTTGCTGCCTAGCACCCTCCCACTAGGTGAACCGATATCACAAGAGTTATTGGGCTTTGCAGTGACAAAGTCGAGGGTTTTCCAACTTTTTGTTGGTTAGGTTAGGTTAGGTACCTATATAAGATCGTGCTGGGACTTTTTCCTAGGTCATTACATCCGATAATGTCATTATACCTGGTGCGCTATGAACGGTTTTGACTGTACTCAATGTTATATCACACAGAAGCCATATACCACTAATATGTCTAGGTACATCATCATCATCATCATCATCAGCCAGAAGACGTCCACTGCTGTACAAAGGCGTCCCCTTAGAACACCAACTTGAACGACAACTCGCCACTTGCATCTACCAGTTGTCCGAAACTCAAAATGTCGCCAGTCCACTAGTGGGAGGCCTACCAACGCTTTGTCTTCCGGTTCGTGGTCAGCAAACGAGGACTTTTCTCCCCCAACGGTTATCTGTTCTTCGAGCGATGTGGCCCGTCCATTGCCACTTCAATTTGCATATTTTTCCAGCTATGTCGTTTAGTTCTTTGACGAATTTCCGCATACAACCCGAGTTCTATTTTTACATAATCAATCATTACTCGATTGGAATTCCAGCCATTGCTTTTAAAAGCTTGAAGCTCATATTTCTAAACTTATAAATCAGTCAAAATATCAATGGCCACTTTAAACCAATACTTAAAACATTTTCTTCGTGCTTCATTTAAGCAATTTGAAAATCATACTTTATTGTTTAGGCAGTAAGTTTGATATTTTACCACCAGTCGTAAGTAGTCTGGGATCGAAGGCGCGTCTCAAACAATCGTCGTTTATAAAAATAACTATAATGCTTCCGTCGTAGTGTAAGGGACAAACGGTGAGCGATGCATTTCTTGTAATATCATCATAATCAGCCGGAAGACGTCCACTGCGGAACAAAGGCCTCCCTTAGAACTGGATTCTGAATGCTGAATAGTGCTAAAAAGTTGCGATTTGGTCAAAGATTTATGAAAAAAATATATATATTTAAACCTACTTTGAGCCCTCCACTGTCATTCAAAGATTTGAAATAACTGTTAAGGGAAATTTTGTAAAATATTGTGTTTTACCTAAAACTATGTTGTCATCTTATTTTAAATATACTTTAGTTTAAGCAAAACGCCTTTGTAACGCACTGAATGTCAAAATTTTAAATAAAATAGACTACCAAAACTACCAATATCACCAATTTTCGTTTAAGTATGTTTATGTGACTTGTAACACAAACCTGTATGTATTGATACAATTTTTGATTCAAGTTGATGGTCCCGTCACTTTTCAGCATAAAACATTATTTATTTATTGTTATGCAAAATAACGAAGTTTTCATACAAGAATCAAAATATAACGTTTTAAACTTTCGTGATTTTCATGTTGCCGAAACGTCGAGGTAAATATTACTGGTGTGTGTTAGCGTGATAAGTCCCGGTGGTGTTATTTTGACTAATAATAATAATTAACATATTTACGCAAGAAACTAATCCATATACAACTTTTTAGACGTACTCGAGACTGATTAAACAACTCTTTTTTTTCTCCATACACAAACACTCCACCCTAACTTGCATCCATCTTGTAATGTACAAATTACATTTATTCATTCAACAACATACACAATAAGTAAATATTATAGGTAATGTTAGTCCGAAACAAAAATAATTGACTCAGTGGCAGGCATCGATTTAAGTGTCGTCATTGCGGTTGCGAATCGTAAATATTATAGGTAATGTTAGTCCGAAATATTTCAGAAAATAATTGACTTGGATTCAAAAACTGCAGGATGTAAACTGCGAAAATTAATGTTAAGTTCCTCCGTTAAATCCCTTTGTGATGGTGTTTAATTTTGTAGAAAAATATTTAATAGGTGTTTCAGTAGGTACGCTGAATTCCGAATGAAATTTAAGAAACAATGTACGTACGAAATAGAAGAAAAGTTTTCGAAACCATTTTTATCCATGAATAGTGGAAATTACCCTACATAATAAGCAAAGATACAATTTGCTCATGGTTATCAAAATTGGCCACTTAATTTGAAAACAGATTTTTTATAATTGATAGCCGAATTTTCTGAATTCGAACAATCCTAGACTAATAAAGTTACGGGCAATGTCCTATACAGTATGATTCAAAAATTAACATTCGAAAGTTGCTCTAAAAATGAACATAATTAAATTAACGCCTCATTACACTTCCTACTTCGCCATCAACTATACTAACAAAACTGAACTCTAAAACATAGACAATAAAAACTATCTTCAACTGTCTATTCAAATTAATACCAATTAACACTACTGGCTTCATTTTTTCAAGTATAAGATTCGACTTTAATTCAATGATGTAAAGTCGAAATGACTCCAACATTCTTGACAATTAGAAGCTTCTTCTTCTCTCCTACAATTGTGATTATTAGTTCATCAATTAGAACACTCTCCACTTAGCCACAATACAAGTAAGTATGTGTTGCAGGTGGTAGGACCTTGTGCAAGGTCCGCCCAGATTGCTACCACCACCTTGCTCGCTAATCCTGCCGTGAAGCAGCAGTGCTTGCACTGTTGTGTTTCGGCGTGGAGAGTAAGACAGCCGGTGAAATTACTAGCACTTGAGGTATCCCATATTAGGCCTCTAGGTTGGCAACGCATCTGCAATACCCCTGGTGTTGCAGATGTTTATGGGCGGTGGTGATCTCTTACCATCAGGAGAGGAGCAAGTGGTGCTCGTTTGCCATCCGATAGAAAAAAAAAGTATATTATTATACTACTTGTATTGTGACTTAGCTAGCAGGCATCCAACATTGAATTTTATGTTTTACCGGTCATGTTTTAATGCTAGTTTGTTTGTATTTTTGACCTGATTTGTGGTGTTCAATAAATAATATTTGTGTTGTATTGTATTTATGTTCGTCATTTGTTTATAATTAAAGTACTGGTAGATGGTCTAAATTATATCCCATTTAAAATAAAAACAAATTTGCAACCATTTTTAATGTTCAAATGAAATATAAATTAATTGGATACAAAATTGATGGCACCAAACTCGTAGGTAGCAATTTCACACCATCTTACTGTTACTGGGCTTGTAAATGTCCACAACAGTGCATAATGCACGAGTCATCCTATCCGCAATCATAGTTAAGATGACAGTTACTTGGTGTTTTAAACCATGCGGCCTATTTAGGGGTTGTTCTACGAGCGTTTCAACCGCTACCAGTTTCCTGTCGCATATATTGAAGAAATGAGAGACCGTCAGCAAAAAAAGTAATGAATCGCGACTACCGAAAGCACACCGCATCGTTTTATAAAGTACTTCCATTCTACCTGACTTATTTCTTCAGTATAAGCTACAGGAAACTGATAGCGGTTGAAACGCTTGAAGAACTACCCAGATAAGGGCGTTTGTAGTAAATAAAACCCACAAATGTGTACGGATCCTTCAGCGCGCGTGTTCAACTCGCACTTGGCCAGACGTAGCTTTGTAAAAACGCTCGTCGCTCATCCCTTGCGGCAAACTCATGATTATTAGTTCGATTCTATCGATGAGTCATGCTCAATACCAGTAGCCGTAGGTTTCCATTGTTACAAACGATACGTTGATCCAATCAGTGACGTCATAGAACGATATTGTGTAATGGAAATAGGTGCAGTATTTGTAGCATTTAATATAAATACCGTGGGTATTGCACCAAAAAAGCAAAATAGTAGAATGTACAACAAGAGCATAAAACGAGCCATTTAAGCCAAGACGTTCATATAGCCACCCGAGCCGGTACGGCGAGGGTGGATAGACACGTCGAGGGGAAAATTGGTTTAATGCTCGAGTTTTACACTTTGCTTTTCAATTAGATTGCGAGGAAAAGAAATAGCAACAGTGGAAACAATTATTAAAGAATATATTTTTGTCTGACATGTTCCTATTACGGCCATGGTATGATACGCTGTAGTGGGTAGAGATTTTAAAACGGATGGACCGTTTTCAATGCTTTTTTTTAACGTGAAAGCCAGTTTCCATGCGGTGGTTCTTAATTATGTTTCATCATAATTGGTTTTAACAGTTAATGAGATATTATAAACTTTGAAATGACAATGACGGAAATAATTTTTTCAACTTAACTAAGTTGGTTTCTTTATTTAAATCCCACTATTCATCCATCATCATCGCAACTATTCTCAGAACAAGAGGGCTTGCATAGTTCCCAAGTGCGGATTTGTTGAAGTTCGCAGTTGTGCAGGTTTGATGTTTTCCTTCATCGTCAAATGTAATTCCGCACATGTTTCGAAACCGCTGAACCGACCCTCTGCTTGAGAGGCGATAGGTCAAACCACTCGGCCACCACGGCTTTTTTATAAATACGCAATATTATAAATGCAAAAATTTGTAAGTCTGTTTGTTTGTTCTTATCTCTTCATGTTTAAACCGCTGAATCGATTTAGATGAGATTCGGTATACACACGCCGCGATTTCTACTTGTGACATTGTGTAATTGGCTTTATTGTTACTATAAAATATTTACAGCTGTTGGTTCTCCGAAAATAAGTACAGATAGCTTGAGTCCCGAAGAAGGACATAGGATAGTTTTCGTCCTGGAAAATTGCGTTGTTAGATACTGATGAATGAATTCTACGCGGACGGACTCGCGGGCAACAGCTAGCTAGCGTATTTATTAAATGCATCTTTTTCTTAAAAAACCTTAACTTAAAAATGTAACAAACTGAAAATACAAACTGAAATATAGATGCACAGAAAAAACAGAAAAATAAGACCATCACTGGGAATCGAACCCAGGTCCTCGGTAATCCGTATCGCGTGCTATACCGCTACACCACTGATGGTCTAGCGACCACTGATGGACCATCAGTGGTGTAGCGGTATAGCACGCGGTACGGATTACCGAGGACCTGGGTTCGATTCCCAGTGATGGTCTTATTTTTCTGTTTTTTCTGTGCATCTATATTTCAGTTTGTATTTTCAATTTAGGTTTTACGGGATGACCGTAAAAGTAAAAATTTGGAATTGAAATAAAAAATACAAAAAGATTCCAAAAAACCAATCTTAATGTAACAAACTATTCCAAACGGGAAGCCAGCCGTGAAAATAAATTAAATCATTATGACGTGTTCGCAGCCAATACGTCACGTTTAGCAATACGGAAGACCTAAAACAGCCAATAGCGACGCGCCCATATCAGCCAATCGCGTCACTCCATTCGAAGGATGTCGCAAGGCCAGTGGTTACAACCATAATTAGGTACCTACTAATTAAACTAAAATGGACTGAAACATGTGGTAATTAAAAGGTGTTGGCGTTTTTGGGGTTTCGTGTACTATTGAAACAACTGACGTGACCCGCTGTGGAACCCTTTCATGGAAAAGTCAAATTTGGGTAGTTCTACAAGCATTTCAGCCGCTATCAGTTTCCTGTCCCATTATTTGAAGAAATGAGAGGTCGTAAGCAAGAAATTTCAATAAATAATAAATAATAAATATCACGGAACAATTCACACCAATTGACCTAGTCCCAAAGTAAGCTTAGCAAAGCTTGTGTTATGGGTACTAAGCAACGGATAAATATAATTATATAGATAGATACATACTTAAATACATAGAAAACACCCATGACCCGAGAACAAACATTCGTATTTTTCATACAAATATCTGCCCCGACACGGGAATCGAACCCAATGAATGTATGTCGCCATCAGATAATAATATATTTTAGCGGCCAAGGTGTCCAAATATTTCTGAGGAAGACCAAATTTCAATAAATTCTGCACACTGTAAATACCGTTTTTATCATAGCTATTGCAATTCCATAAATATCTAAGCACGATGTTTTTCAATAATTTCTTTGCATACGTCCAGCCAAAAATATCTGATCGCACAAAGTGTCAAACGTAGGTATATAAGCAATACATAGACTTTTCCCGCGGCTTCGCACACGTAAACTATTAGGGCCAGTACATACGGACTGCATTCCAACAGCAACGGAACTGCCAACTGCCGACTGCTCATATTTTTTTTTTTTGTTTCGATTTCTTTCTTTAATTTAATTTTTCTTTTTAGCCCGCGTTAGGGTGTATACTTGGCAAGTGAGTGCATAATAATAATAGTTGTAAAATTAATTATATATATCTACGTACCTAATACATTTATTTTTATGTTTTTAAAGTCACACAATAAATTAGTTTTATAGTTTACAAAATATCTATTTATTTATGTAGTTTTATGTAGTTGATGGTGTGTAGTATGTCTTTATAACGGCCCGAGGGTTGCCGACGGTGCTGGCTGAAAATCAGCGCTGGGGTGTTTTTAACGCTTCAGCATTATGCTGAGCCAGTGTCCGATTCACAACCGCAATGACACATACCTTTGTGTTGTTTTTTTTGTACCTAATAATTTTGTTGTCTTGTGTTGTGAATAAATGTATTTTCTTTCTTTCTTTCTTTCTTTCTTTCTTTCTTTCTATTTCAATTGCAGTTGTGCCGACTGCAATCGAACTGCAACGAAAAATGTATGGGCAGCGGCAGTTGTGGTTAAGTTGGGACATATTATAGGTCTAAATGATGATAACATAATGGCTCTTGAAAACGTATTGGTTCGCTAAAACGTAGGCTAAAGTAATCTCTTCCCTTTGTGAGAATGAAACACCGCACCTAATAACATTATAATGAATTTAAAATAGTTCTTCATGCTACTTGAATAATTTTAGAATAAGCTTTCTGCAAAGCTGTTCGAGCTTTTCCAAGCCTCTTGCACTCTACAATATTAAAATTGAAGTCAAAGGTAAGTTTTATTAAAATGTATGAAATATAAAATCTTTTCTTAATGGAAGGTACGGCTAAGAAGAAGTGCGCTCTCACTAAGAAGTGAATAAACTTAGGTATCTCAGGGAAACCGTGAAACGGTCTAATGAACAGAAGAGACAGGATGATAGGACCTGTGATGCCATCTCTGTTTTGTTCAATTAAATAGGGACGCCATCACTTGAGCGTTTATACCTGTTGAGCTGGCAGCGTTGCGTTGTTGTTAGTTTTTCTCGAATAAGTATTCCATAAAAAATATAATGAAAATTCAAAGTGTGGTTTGTTAAAACTGTTCTTAATATATAAGTTAATGTGTTTACTGCAATAATTATTCGTGATATAATTTTACTTTCTTTAAAAACCGTTACAAAACATTTGTTAGTTTTTAAAGAATATAAAAGTCTATCACGAATAATTATTGCAGTAGACACAATGACTTAAATATTAAGAACAGTTCTAACAGACCACATTTTTAATTTTCATTCAATTTATGGAATAATCGAGAAAAACTAACAAAAATGCAACGTTGCCAGCTCAGCAGGTATAAACGCTCTTAAGCAACTTTTTAGTGTGTCGTGTTGCCATGGTAACGTCTCCTGAGCCACTTATTAAAAGCATCATTTTATGGGGTACTTACAAATCCACTAAAAGTTAGGAATTGTAACAGTTTTAAGGCAATCCCTTCATGGCTCATCTCCTAAGCATGCTAATAGTAATAGTATTGGCTCTGTGCACGACATCAGCGCCACCTAGCGTCCGCAACTTTTTTGACTCTGATGCTCTGATGACGTTTTGAAATTTCATCGCGAACGTGAAACATCAATCGCCACGCTCTTTTCCCAAGAAAGTACTCATGAAGGTTTACTCCTAATCCTTGGCTGACCACCACGACCATTCTGTCTAGAGTGTAGCGACTTGGAAGAAAATACGGTGCTTTCTTGAAATGTACGCTTTACTATTTATTCGTGACACTATCCAATAAGTACACTTGCCATAAAAAGTTCTTCATCATCATCATCAACAGCCTATAGCAGTCCACTGCTGGACATATGCCTCCCCCAATAAGCGCCATTGCACCCTGTCCTCGGCTAGACGCATCCAGCTTCTACCAGCAGTCTTTCGCAGATCGTCACTCCACCTGGCCGGAGGGTGCCCTAGACTACGTTTGCTAAGACGCGGTCTCCACTCAAGAACTCGTCGGTTGTCGGTTCTTCGACAGATATGACCAACCCATTGCCACTTCAACTTGCTAATTCTCTGAGCTATGTTGATGACTTTAGTTCTGTGTATCTTTCAGAGAAACTTCGTGCACGCTCGTTCCATAGCTCGCTGAGCGACCTTGAAGTGGTGGATTACCCGTACTGTGAGTGTCCACGTTTCAGCTCCGTATGCCATGACGGGTAGGACGTTAAGAGTTATTCTAAAACGCATACTTGCTATCCCGAAATGTATTACATCTAAAGGTCCGGCTAGATGCTCAATCTTACTAACGTAAATTCCAATTTGCACAAACAAACATGTGCGTTAAGACAAAACGGTAACAGCACAAATGGCTTGTGGACGCCATACAGTTTTTACGCCAATTTTTGCACAAACGTTTGCGCTTGCAAGTCGTTGCGTGTAGCCGGGCCTTAAGGCGCTTATTGGTTCGAAACATATGGAAGAAGACGAAATAAGACGATACGTTTGCAAAGTACGCTGTTTAAAAAAATCTCTTGACACTTTTTTAATCCTCCGCCGAGCCAAAGGCTGTAATCACGAACAGCCATAAAGTCCGTTCGGAAACCGAGGCCCCGTTACTATGACGCAACGCTTGCAGACAACAAAGGGATTTGCATACGTTTCCGAACGCAACTGGGCCGCACGTCGCATCTAGGGTTGCCAACTTGAAAAAAACTATGCGGTATAGTTTTTAGTTACGCGATGAATCGGTTCACTACTGAGATATACGGATAGTTTCTAAATATGTTTATGTATTCTCCGTTAAAGGTAGTTTTTAAAAGCTGTTCTTGCAACATAATTCCGAACAAATGGACGTCTTTTATCGCTACCCTGGACCTAATATTCTAAGAATTGTATTCGCGGTCTCTTTCTACCCTCATCCCGTAATACGTGAGAGATAAAGTGGTGAAATTAAACAGTTACGATTCCAAATGCGTTAGATAATAAATAAACTGGACTACATCGGTAATTCTTAAATAACAATAGCAGTATGATAAAGAAACAAAAATGTTAAATGATATTAAAATCGAGTTCCGCTCAGCCGCCGAGTCGCATTGCTCTGAGGAAGAAGGGCTACGAATTAGCCCGAAACATGTCGAGCTAAACTCGATTTGAGACTCACGTCCTTTACAATATCATTTAATATGAGTGAGTTTCATGTTCAAAGAAAAGAAACAAAAAATCATATTTCACGTGAACGTGAAGTTGAATAGAATTTTGCGAACAATCCAAGCTAAACTCGATTTCAATACGTTCAGCCTTCCATAATGGTCAAAATATTCACATAAGACTCACATTCCGGACCGGACCGGAACTCACACGTCTGAGTTTTCGAAATTTACGTACGAAGGCGTTCCGTTAAGACGTTCCGGTGCAATAAAACCATGCGAAGAAATTTATACCTACACCTGTGAGTACAATATAGTGTGTCAGAAGTTACCGATCCGTATTGGACCCTCATGGGAACTGCAGAAAAAATCCTCTCTTTTTTACAGGAGTCTTATGCCCAGCAGTGGTGTGTTTTTGGGTCAGAAATGCTTATGATGAAATGTATGTTATTAAAGTACTCGTCCTTCTCCCTTTTAACAGTGGCAACCCTATCGTCGCATCGCACGTGTTCCTTTTTCAAATTGGAATCTTCTGTTCGGGAACCAAACGAAAATACACCTCAAAGCAATACAAGTAAGTGACTTTATAGTTCATTGAATGGGCGTCGTTATTGCAAATTTATGTTTACAGCTCGGAAATTGAAAGGTTTTCTATATTGTTGCTTAACGAGTTAGAATAAGGGTCTGGGGTATGTTGCGTAAGCGTACGTGTATGTTTGTAAAGCGTGTCAAAGAATGGGTTGTTGTAGTGAATGGGGCCTTTAAACGTACAAATGAGCGTTATCTTTTGTATGTATGGCGTCGTACTGAATGAAGTTTGTATGTTTGTATGAAGATTAATATAGTATTTAATAGGTCAGATTAGTAAGTGGGTGGTCTAGAACTGTCGGTGTCCAGTTTGATGCTGTTTCATGGCAAGCATTTGATAAATCATCATTTGCTGATTTGTTTGAAGTGAATGAAGACTTGTATATTTCTTCACGGAAAACAGTTATTATCATCAGATAATGTTTTTATAACAAAGTTCGCTCGGTGTGGCAGTTGAATTAAAATTCTGAGATTCTACTTTTAAATGAGAATTCCCATAAAATAAAATCGTGGTCTTATCTATCTATCTAATACCTTTAAACGAGCAATTCTTGTATATATATTTCTTGGAAACGGCTCCAATGATTTCGATGAAATGTGGTACTGTAGGGGTTTTCGGGGATGAATAATCGATCTATCTTGGTCTTATTTCTGGGAAAACGTTTGTTGTTGAGTTTTAGCCCGAGCAAAGCTCGGTCGCCCAGGTGCTGTTAGCTTATGTTACACTACCCCTGCGTTGCTGCTTGAACTGAATGAAAAAAAATCTAAATGCATCCAAATACACATAGTGGAATTTAACGAAACATAAAAAACACACGTGCCGAATTTTGTTACTTAAAAGTTCAATATCTCACAAACGGCTGAACCGATTTTGATGAAACATGTCTAAGAGTCATCGCCAGAAAACCTGATTTAAAATCGAAAATACAAACTGAGACATGGATGCACAGAAAAACCAGATAAAGAGACCAGCACTCGGAATCGAACCCAGGTCCTCAGCAATCGTCATCCCAGCCTATATACGTCCCACTTCTGGGCACAGGCCTCCTCTCAGAACAAGAGGGCTTGGGCCGTAGTTCCCACGTGGGCCCAGTGCGGATTGGGAACTTCACACGCACCATTGAATTGCTTCGCAGGTTTGTGCAGGTTTCCTCACGATGTTTTCCTTCACCGCAAGCTCATGGTAAATTTCAAATGTAATTCCGCACATGAATTTCGAAAAAATCAGAGGTGCGAGCCGGGGTTTGAACCCACGACCCTTTGCTTGAGAGGCGATAGGTCAAACCACTAGGCCACCACGGATCCTCAGCAATCCGTGCTAACAAATAACAAACAAATAAGTAACAAATTTGGACCTGAAATAAAAAATACAAAAAGACTCCAAAAAACCAATCATAACCTGATTTCAAATAAAAAAACCGCATTCAAATCGGTCTACCCGTTTAAGAGCTACGTTGCCACAGACAGACGCCACACACATAGCGGTCGAATTTATAACACCCCTCTTTTTGCGTCGGGGGTTCGTAGGCCTCATCCTCGCTTTCCATCAGCGTGATTGTAGCCAAACGCAAGTCTATATTGTAAAAAAAAAAAATCTTTCTCTTACTCTTTTCACGCACTCTTTCGTAGAAACGCAGCGAACCTTCAGCAGGGCTGCTACGAAACTCGAAACTCGAAGTTCGTGTCGTGCGGTCCCTCTGACACTTATACTATTTAATATCATTATATATCCACTGCTGGGCACAGGCCTCCTCTCACAAGAGGGCTTGGGCCATAGTTCCCACGCGGCCCAGTGCGGATTGGGAACTTCGCACGAACCATTGAATCTTCGCAGGTTTGTGCAGGTTCCTCACGATGTGCAAAGCTCGTGGTAAATTTCAATGTTTATTATAATAATATTTAAACCAAAAAGTCGTTTTTGGGAAATTGCATACGTTTTTATAATAAAATTCCAAAAAATATTACATATGAAACGGATACAAAATTTAGATCTATTGTCAAGAAGACTATCTAAGGCGTATTATAAAGTTAATGATTTTATCATGGACAGGGATATTTGGAAATAATTCCGATCCGCATTAGCGATCCCTTCAAATAGCGAACCTACTGTGTTAAAAATAAAGTTGTGTTAAATACTTGTGATGTATAGATATCATTTAATAATATTGTAAATCTGTTTAAAAAAATATACCTCGTTGAGTTTCTTGCCGGATTCTTCTCAACAGAGGTTTTTCCGAACTGGTGGTCGATTTTTTTGACATTCATAAGTGCTTGTTATAGCCTAAATTGAATAAAGATATTTTGACTTTGACTTTGACTAATACGAGAGCGAGAGGGACGGTACGAACCGAACTTCGAGTTTCGAGTTTCGTAGTAGCCCTGCTGTTACTATCTCATAATGAAACAGGTGGTCACGTACTTATACGTAATGTTTCATCCACCTCGACGTGCCGGCCATATCTTAGCGGCGGTCACGAGAAGACGTCCACGTCGTGATCCACGGACGGTGCCATGTGACCCAACATTAAGGTAATTAGGTCCATTTTGTGTTATCAAAAGTACATGGTTTTATATCTCAACTGCCTAGAGATTTTTATAAATAACTTTGTCAAAGACTATTTTAACAGACAGGTAATGATTACGAATATGAATCTATTCAATTGTATTAAGGATGAATTCATTTTATTATGCATAGTCCAATTAGTTTTAAAATAGTTTTCAATTTTGAATCTGTTGGCTAAACATGCAAGCAATTAAAGCGACACTTTAAAAAAATTAAAAGAAAAGAAAAAACCGCGGAACGATTCTATTTGAATTTTGAACAGATGTCGATTAGTCGTATAGAGCGTACGTTATTGAAAAGTTATTTGTAATTTTGAACAGAACGTCGTTTTTTTTCCTCGCATTCAAAGTGAAAAGTAGTGTCTTTTTTAGTCCCTTGTTGAACAATCTACTATTTCATTTTAAATTTTATTTTAACACTAGGGATTTCAAAACTTTTTATTTCGCGACGCACCCAGCTTAGTATTTCGTCACGCAACCTAACAAGCTTGGGAGCCTAGAAAGAGATAGGGTACAACTATTATTTATAAACCACTTCCTCCAGATTGTCTAAGCTTAAAGTTAGCTCTTTTAAAGACTGTCTAAAACCAAAGGTAAATAATTTTTACAACTGTTATTAAAACATTAGGGTTTTTTATGATCGATTGAAAAAAAATAGGTAGTTATTTTATTTTCTGGTGGTTGGTAAATAACCATAGCAGTAAATGAGCAGCAATAAATATAAAAATCTAAAGCGTATTTTTAAATTAATGATTATATCATGGATCAATTCCGAAATTGGCGATCCCTTACTTCAAATAAAGAACTTATGATGTAAAGTCATGTAACACGTTGAAGATCCAGATCTGTTTCAAAAAATAAAATACCTCGTCGTATTTCTGGCTTGCTTTTGCTTGTGGAAGATATTTTCACTTCGACTTTGACTTTGATTTTGAATAGAAGCCCCAGCGGCTGCTTAACGTGGCTTACTATTCGACAACCTCTGCATAAACTCTAAGCAGTATATATGCCTATAACTAACATAGACCCAAAATCTATACACGTGTATTCTATTTTCGCTTATTGCGTCTCACGGGAGTCGAACCCCATCTCTTTGTTCGCGCACGCTATTATGCGCGCGTTGACATTTATGTGACACTTTACATCTGTATTCGTTGACATTTGACTCGGCAATGTTTTGTAGTTTGACATTATGTTTTAGTGTAACGATATAATCCTATGTAATATTATTAAGCTTGTTATTTTTAATGTATTGACATTGATTTACAAGTTTACAAGTAAACAGTTATAACGATTTCGACGAAAATATCTCGGGAAAATTCATTTGATTAATTTTCGTAGGTATTTTATTATTTCTCAAATACAAACTTAGCTTTATACTAAACTAGCTGTTGCCCGCGGCTTCGCCCCCGTTGTAGTTTTTCTGTATTTTCTTCCATAAAAACTTCTCCTGGCAGCAACGAACACAACAAAAAAAGAATTAGCGAAATCGGTGCAGCCGTTCCCGAGTTTTGCACTTAGCAACACATTTTACGATTCATTTTTATTTATAGAGAAGATGAAGTCAAAAGGATAATCCATTTCAAATACACCTAGTAAACACATTACAGAAACTAAATTTAGTTTTTAATTACCTATAATTATTATCTTAGTATTTTGACAGAATAAACACATAGTCTGGAGTCATTCAGTTTGTACTGATTTGAATTTTCTCGAATGACATTTATGTATATGTATACATAGGTACAATGATTTGCCAAAATATATAGAGAAATGAATGAGAAATGTCAAACTACATAGTTTAATAGCTAACATATCACTGCGGACCGTAAGTATTTCTTTACTCTCAAAAACAATAGGAAAACGAAATATCTACCATACAAGTTTACTAACAAAAACAAAGTGAAGTTCTAAATTGAACCACAACAACAAACCGCCTACACAACCGCAATACTTAAATCGCGGTGAAGAATAATCTCAATATTATCTCAGATTCCGTTACTTGAGTCATGAAATAAAAGAATCGGCAAATATTTATCTTATTTCCACTTCAAATCAAATTAGGTTCTCGTTTTTTTGCAATATAAATTAAAACATTAAGCAAGAATTTACAAAGTAGTGACTAATCTGTTTCTTTAATGGTTACATAACTACTTCTTTGATTGTACTGTACGACAGTTTTTGACGTTTAAATTTCGATTACTTCAACACGGTTTTTTTTTAAGTATCACGGGACTAAGGCATTACGTCAGTGTTCCAAGCGACAATATTATCCAATCAAAATTGTCAACATTTGTTCCAAGTTCAAACAAAGAAAGAATAAATCACAACAGTGCCAGCCTATCTCGAGCTTCCGCGCCCCTCCCTCGCCTACAAATATTGGTCAAAACACAGGGAGTACAAAGACTTCCCACGGCTCAACTTAAATTAGACCACCATGTCCTACATCTGGCTCCTACAAATTTCTTTTTCAACTAAAAAACGCTATGCAATTTGAATATAACTCTTAGAGCTTGCGCAATAAAGCCTTTGAAAGTATTTGGACGAGTTTTGAGAGCGAAAAGTTAAATTTGTTCTATTTTGTCTGGTTACAACATGGAGTTTCAAAGACGTTACCATTTTGGGTATCGTAATGTTATTTAATTAGGCAAATGTTTTCTTTTGATTTACTGTTCTTTGTTCGTCGAGAGTAGGTAGCCTAGTTTCGAAAGAACTCTAGAAAATTAGGTGTTTGTTTCGTAAGTCTAGATTAGGTATGAATTAGTATGAGGCTTGGAAACTGCTGATTCTAGAAATGCCAAATTTTAAGTTGTGCTTTGGGGCCGAATGTTCTCGAATGGAGACCGTGCGTCGGCAAGGGTAGCGTAGGACGTTTACCAACGAGATGGACGGATGACTTGGTTAAAGCCGCAGGTTCGCGGGGATGTAGGCCGCTTCCAACCGAAGCGACTAGAGGTCAGTTGGGAGGCCTATTGTTCAACAGTGGATGTCCTACGGCTGATATAATGATGATGATGAAGTTGCATTATTCATTGAAAATAATAAAAAACATCATGCTTATAGGAGTGAAAATGGATTAAATACATAAAAAATCGAAACCAATGAAGTTGTAGGGACACATGATTGCTTAGCTTGCGATATGGTTACGCCACCGGATACTAACATGTGTTTCTTAGTAATAAATGGAGTCAAGTACAAGACACTTTATTATTTGGAACAACCCACAAGAACCAGCAATTGGATTAACCCTAAAAAGTTATAGACCTTAAATACACAAAAGGTGTCTTTAAATTCTTTCTTGATCATTGGGTTACTCTGACTGAACCATGTAAAGATTTTTCATGGGTATTAAATATATTGACCCGGATAACTCACGTCTTAAATCGAGTTTAGCTTTTCATTTTTCATGGGCTTTTTTGGTTCAAAAGTGTAGTCGTGCCTTTGACGAGGCAGATGGCAATTCCAGTGCAATCGGCAAAACTACATGCTAGCTGTCATGTCATAGTGTGGTAGCTACAGTTCTTTATGTTGCAGTTAGAATGAAGCTTGTCTGCAGACTATACACTGATCTTTGGGGTGTAAAATACAGAAAAAAAAAATATCTTTATCGTAAAATTAACTCTCCGCGCGGACGATGGCTACAAACACACAATTTTCCTTCATTTCTCTCCGCGCTGTTTGTTTTTTAATTTTATCGGTATATATTATATGTATATGTAAAGATATATGGGATAAGGCAAATTCAAGAGTTTGTATATTAATAAAGTACATCCACATGATGTATAATTATTATAGTTTGAGCCATATTATAAACTATATATTTACAGGTACTTTACTCCGATATACATGACAATTATGGAGTAGGTATGTACATGTCATTGACCACAAACGCGAGATGTGCTTTAATCATCATCATCAACATATATATTATTGTAGATTATGGGGTATGGGATAATGCCCACTCTACGCACTATTACATATTCTGTGACACGGGCCCAATTCTTTAAATGCGGCGTGCCAATCATGATGATTGGGCCAAACCCCAAGAGGGAAGAGTGCTCGTACAATTTGCTGACGCTACCTCGCTAGGGTCTTTGACCTCTACTTTAGTAGCACTCTGAAACTAGGTATATAGATATAAGTATTTGCATGAAATAAAAAGGGACATGACGTGTACAGTCGAACTAACTGAATCATCTACCAGGGTAGAACCTTTGTTATCTAATGTCATGTTGACATCCCATACTTTCGTCACGTTACGGTAAGGTCTTATACATGTGTTACGTCAATTTCGTCAAATTTGGAAATTTTACAATTTGACATTTAGCAATGACTGTGAAGCTTTTATCTGTATGAAAAACCTTTCGTCTGCCGTGTGACGGATCCGTCCGGATTTTTTTCGATAATCACATATGGAAGTCACACGTGAGTAAAATAGATGCATAACGGTCTCATTTGGCATACCAAAGGTATATTTTTTTATATATTTGGCCATACAGTTAATAACCAGGTAGTTTGTATCAGTGAACTGAGCCTTCAGCTAAAGTTACACTGATTTTTTTTATTGCTGAACTAGTTTGGCTACTTGACGTTTAGCCAAAATTTACCTAGATACTAATTAAATTAGGAACCAAAATAATGCTAATATTGCAAAACTGATTTTGTAAGACATCACCTAACTTTTAGCTACTAGTAGGCCTTAGTTTTGTAGTCACTATAGTTATGTGACAAGCAACGAATTTTTTTGTTATTGTAAGTAAATCTTTTTTTTTCAGTAAAGGAAAATCAAGTAAAACAATTTGTATATGTTAACAAACATCATATTTCTAGCTTCCATCATCAAACTTTACTCAGCCACAGCAGCCATTTTGCAGCCAGAACATTATAGAGATCACACTCAAGCCAGTATACTTCATTTTTCATAGCAGAAACTTGAATGATCTAACGCAGTGATGTCAGTGCAAACAGTTTCGTAGACGCGGTATCTGGCAAATTCCTGAGGATTTACAGCTTGGATTATGGGATTTTACTATGTTTTAGTTTGGGCGTGTGGCGTAACTATGCTGCGATATGGTGTGAAAATGTTAAGGTTTTTAGATGAGTAAAAAAGGCTGTAATACAATATCTAATAAAATATATAAACATTTATTAAGATAAAAATAAATCAATAAGCAGAAATAATTAGTAATAGTAATATTGCACACTAAATAATTAAAATCTATATTAAAATAAATTAATGTGCACAATAATAAATTAAAATAAGACTAATTTAAAAATATTAATAAAAGTAAAACAAACTAATAACTAAACTATAACTAAAAGAAATTTGAAAAAGTATCCCCCCGCGGAATGGACCCAAAGATTCTGGCAGCATTTCCTCGCTATAGCAATGCTGATACGTTGTGCGAGGAAGCTGCCAGCTCTACGGTCCCCTGTGGTATCCGAGAGACGTTTGGATAATTCTTTAAAGATATTTTTTGCGCTGGGCACCCACGGACCTAGGGTCTCAAGCCCGAATGGAACAAAGTTGTATTCAGGGCCGAGACCTTTGTATTTGTTTGTTTTGAGTTTATATTGATATTAGGGTTAAATTAATCTTCAATGCATTAACTTTATCATCTGCTGCAATATTCCAAATAAATATTAAAAAAACTTGTATAAAATTAAAAAAAACTACTTACCAAAATAGTTGGAGAAGGCCATCAGCATATTGTTGATCCTGCAACAACAAAAAAAAACTTCTACAGGAGTACAGACAACATACCGGAGAATAATCTCACAACAAACGTCAGATAAAAATTGTTAGACAAAGCAGAAGCTGATCACGTCTTAACTTGAAATATCAATCCCTATTTTTTATGAATGAGTATAGTTATTTCTCTTACAAAACCTTTTATGTGTTTCATAAGCTTAAAATGTGATTATTCTACTCGCGGCCATGAGCCATTTAGGGGATGGCATGGGATATAAAAAGCTATTAAGAGGATACTAAAAAGAAACCCCTAAAGACAGGTGGGGTAAGGACAAGGGTCAAGGGGGAATGGGAGGAGTACCCTTACCGCGAAATATCTGACTTGTTTTAAACGTCTGGCGATTTTTTAATTCTTTTCCCCTTTGACGACGGTTGCGAAAGCCAATTTTGAAACATTAATATTATTTGTTTGTTGCCAAGAACTTCGTCCGGGCACTTTGATATCGTTATTCTTAAAAATATTGCAATTTTCTGGAATTAAAAGTATCCTGGTTAGGTCTTTATTCGAGAGTTTTTTCGGTTTGATTTACGTGGGCACATTTTTTTGACATGATAGAAGATTCTGTTAGTTTCCATGTTATATAATAGACGTACAGGACGTCTTAAAAACAATCCCGTTTTTCTATATCAGAAAAATATCGAAATTGGTCGAGTAGTTTAGGCGTGAATACGTAATAGACAGGCAAATGACTGGTTACTTTCGCATTTATAATATTAATTTACGCTTTAACTTTTGTGTATTTGTATTTAGATGACAGTTCTTCTTATCCAAAATATGCCTGTCAAAACTAAAACAAATGAATCACTGATATCTTAATTCATATCCTATAAGTATTTGTTGCCCGCTACTCCATCTGTGAAAACTTTTTTTATCGCTATCCCGCGGGAACTGTAGATTTTTGCGGGATATAACTATCCTATATCCTTACCCGGAAATCAAACTATCTCTATATTACCATCATCTTTGTTTCAGCGGTTTAGACGTGAAAATGTAAGAGACAGATGGACAGACAAAGTTATTTTTATCTATTATTAGTTTGGATAGCTTAATAAAATGTTGAATAATTGGAAAGCTCATGAGTGATCGATATTTATTTTGTTTGTCGTCATGTCTCGTCCCCTTACCGACACCGACATTCACGTAAATTCGTAACTGATTACGAATTCTATTTATTATTCGTAAAGCCGAGTTGTGACCCACTTCGGGGTCCTGTAATGAAGGACACCTGCTACGTTCTGTTGGAAATTATTACTATGTTTAAAATAAATAGGCAAAGTTGTCTTTACCCTCCGACTCTATGTTCTAAGTTTTTTATTAAGTCCTTTTTGTTTCGTATTACAAAGGTTGCTACAATATAATGTAAAGCTCTAAAGAATAATAAAGCTATTTGTTGTTATTTAGCTTATTTAATCTCCCTCATCTCGGCCTACATACGTCTCACTACTGCACAGGGTGAGAGGGCTTGGGCCGTAGTTCCCGTTCCAGTGCAAATTGGGAACTTCACACACCATTAAATTTCTTCGCAGGCATGTGCAAGTTTCCTCACGATAAATATTCTTATAGCACAACCAAAAATAAATGCTTGAAAATTAAATCTTTTTCATATCTCTGTATATATCATTAACTAATCTAAAATCACCCCGTACTGCATACATTATGTCTAAAAGCAGGGCTCTCCCTCCTTAAAACGTATTTCAGCTCCAAAAAGTAGTTCAGTAGGTTATTGTAACATATGTTGCAGTTACTAAAAAAGTCAACAAAAAACCATTACAATTTATTCTAAACCTAAACACCGAGCTCAAACAACCTCGCTGTCAATTTCAGTCGATCCACTCCGGGTGCCGGACATAAATCCTGGGTAAACTAACATGTCCCGGGGCCCTCGGTATGTCCGGGAGCTTGTCGAACATGTCCGGGACTTTTTTTAGTGTTGCTAGTCACACGGCTCTCAGTTCAGTAGCGTACAACCTCTAGTTTTTTTTGTTATTAACGTACAAGAGTTTTAAGCCGACCCGTTGAAATTAAAATCATTCAATACCTTCCGCCGCGTAACTTTGCCTAAAAGTTCATTGCCACTACTAGTACCACAAAAACTATAAAGGTATAATTCCAATAATTGAATAGGCACTATACCGTTAAGCGATTCGAACACAATTCGGGAGTAACGTAAAGTCGTCGCATAAAAAATGTATCTCAACAATGCGTCAAAACTGAGTATTAAGTAATGAACTTTTAGGCAGATTTATATGGCGCGTGGTATAATCTTTAATGCCATTGCTCCAGAGAAAACCAGCGTTACCGCACATAATGTGCGGCAACACATTGTCATGCTGAGTGGAAACCCATTATTGTAAGGTGCTGGTACTTATGGAGCCAAAATAAATCTTTCTTTCATTCCATTGTAAGTCTGTTTGTTTGTTACCTTATCGAAAATACAAACTGAGACATGGATGCACAGAAAAACCAGAAAAAGAGACCAGCACTGGGAATCGAGCCCAGGTCCTCAGCAATCCGTGCTGCATGCTATAACCCCTACACCACTGCTGGACCAGCAGCTGTTGTCTTGAGTCCCGGGGAAGGACATAGGATAGTTTTTATCCTGGAAATTTACATAATTCCCGCGGGATAGCGATAAATGTATTTACGCGGATGGCGTCGCGGGCAACAGCTTAGTAGATTCTTACCCCCTTATTCATAAACGACAATCAAACCTATTTTAGTTAAAATGCCGCTAATATTCGTTTGTCCTTATCTGTCACTTCGACATTTGTATTTGTTAGAAAGGGACAAAGCATTTGTTAGTTAACATAGGCTTGTTAAGTTTTATGAATAAGGGGGTTATACTATGCGGGTGGGAGTATCTAATTCATAAAGATATATTATACCTTTTCGAAATATACTCATTTCCTTACTTTTTCATAAAAAATATGGGAATCAATAAATAAAAAATATGGGAATGTGAATAGAATTATGAAAATTGACAAGTATTTTATGGCCTCACGATAGAAGTAAACAGAAAAATCGGAATTTCACTGAGTCACAAAAAATATTTGTTTTTTATATAAGTACTATGCAGTAGGTATGTAGTTATTTGCGCTTCTTTCTTTATTGACCGTTCATAATCAATCGCCTGTTTTATTACTAGTAAGTATCGAAAATACAAACTGAAACATAGACGCACAGAAAAACCAGAAAAAGAGACCAGCGCTGGGAATAGAACCCAGGTCCTCAGTATTCCGTGCTGCGTGCCATACCCCTACACTACCACAGGACAGGAGTACAGACACGAATTTTCGTGTGCACCACTCTTATTTAGTCACTTAAGCAGCGACACTAGCGACATCTATGTTTTTACTAGTAAGTACTTTTTGTTTTTTACATAAAACTGACCCGCGCTTGATCTTTACCTGATGAAATGTGCAAATGAGGCCAAAAGTGTATCTCAATAGTGATAAAAACATAAAGCATGTGTCGCACAGATGCAGATAAGATTAGTTTATCTCTTAAACACCACGCTTGCACTAAATCTTAGAACAAAAGGTTGCTCTATATCACGATTGCAAACCGGTTTTGAACCGGAACGACGCGGCCACAATAAAACGCGAATAGACAGTGACCGATAGTTGGCGCTTGTTTGTTAAAGGAGCGACCACACCGTTGCTCAAAATGCGGAGACGGTACGGAATCGCAGTGACGTGCCGTAAACGTCACGATTTTAATAAAAAAAATATTTTTTTTTCAGATAGTAAATAAATAAAATATCACCGGACAATTCAAACCAATTGACCTAGTCCCAAAGTAAGCTTTAAGCTTGTGTTATGGGTACTAAGCAACGGATAAATATAATTATATAGATAGATACATACTTAAATACATATTAAACACCCAAGACCCGAGAACAAACATTCGTATTTTTCATACAAATATCTGCCCCGACACGGAATCGAACCCGGACCTCTAGCTTCGTAGTCAGGTTCTCTAACCACTAGGCCAAAAAAAAAACATAAAATAATAGTAAAATCCATAAATTATTAGTGTCATTTTATACTTATGAACAATATAATTGATTATTTTGATTATTTATGTCATTGGAGCTAAATTGGTATTGTGAAAAAACAAATATTTTGAGTGGACAGCATGCGGTAAAGTCGTGACGCTTAAGATGCGTCTCAACCGGAGATGTTTAAGGATGTGTTGCGAGTAATATGTTTTTCATGAACCAACAGCATCGCTTCATTTATCTAGCGTCGATCCGCTCAGCTGTTTCCACCATAGAGGCGCTATGCGAGGATAAGTAAACGAAGAACACATTCCTCACAACACAGCCTCGCCCATCTTTGGTAGAAACGCAGCCTTACGGCACGTCACTGCGATTCCGTATTTTGAGCAGTGTGGTCGCTCCTTTACGCTTATATTTCACTGTCCCGAATTTGTACTTCATCATTACTATCATCACGACCATAAATAATGGTTGTACGTTGTTTTACAGACAACATTTTAATAGAATTTCGTTTAACAGTCATTTTTTATCATATTATTGTTTCATAGAATAATCAATACGCAGAACACTTACTTTGAAGAAATTTAAAACATTGATTTTTGTTATAAATATAAATTTTTGTTTGGATATTCATATCAAAGAATAACAAATCAAATATTCATTATTATCATATTATTTAGTTATTATAAAACTTATTAACAAGAAAAACATGCAATTCGTTTTCTGATGTGGTCGCAATTCTAACCTAACCTAACCTACTTTTCTAGTAGCGAGTCGTTTCTGACGAGGTCACTGTTCTAACCTAACCAACTTTTCTGGTAGCGCTTTCTAGCCTATTCTAACCCCCTTATTCATAAACGACAATCAAACCTATTTTAGTTAAAATGCCGCTAAAATTCGTTTGTCCTTATCTGTCACTTCGACATTTGTATTTGTTAGAAAGGGACAAAGCATTTGTTAGTTAACATAGGCTTGTTAAGTTTTATGAATAAGGGGGTTTCTCCTTATTGCGCTAAATGATGATCTTCGATATTAGTACGGATTACTTAGTACATGTATAGGTATTATGAAAAAAAAACTCGCCGTGCATTGTGTGTGTTTGTAACTGACACCTATGGATAGTGCTTTAACACCTAATATGGATCTCATGGTCTGAAATAAACGGTTTTTATTTTTTATTTTATTGTCATGGTCAAGCCATATTTGAATAGTGTAAGTCTGTTTCGGAGACCATTTTAAATTGACTTCAATTTAAAATTAGGGCTGTGAACAATGCTTCACTTTTGTATTTCCAAAATTATCTTTTCTTGACACAAGGCCACGACCCCTAAAGGGTTCGCAAACAATGTATGAAAGGGGTCCCAATTTAAAACGTGTGCGAAAATTGCATTTGGTAAAAATGTAACGTTAGGGTTTTTGTGAAATAGCAATATTGTTTCAGAGATTGTCTCACTTTAATGTTCAAAATCCTCACTAAGGTTTTAAATGCGAAAGTTAGTATGTCTATTAGTTTGTTTGGTGATGACAAAATATGATATGTATGATGGTCTTTCCGAAAGCGCTAGTAGTTAAAAAAAAATGACGTGTAAACGTGCCCATTGCGGCCTTTTTACTGAATAAATCATTTGAATTTGTTTATTTGTTGTCATATAAAAATTACAAATCCTAATCCATGGAAGAGGCATATGTCCAGCAGTGGACAAATATATGCTGAGAAAGAGAGGAGAAGAGAGAAGAAAAATAATTGACCGATTGACGT
This sequence comes from Choristoneura fumiferana, assembly GCF_025370935.1. Taxonomy (NCBI): domain Eukaryota; kingdom Metazoa; phylum Arthropoda; class Insecta; order Lepidoptera; family Tortricidae; genus Choristoneura; species Choristoneura fumiferana. Next base: position 2,321,108 of record NC_133490.1, on the reverse strand, counting down.
TCAGTTCATCTCTTTATTTTATTTGTTACATCCAGAAAATCATTCGTTACTTTTAATTGTTAAAAAAAACTCGAAGGTCCACAATTTTATTTTAATTTGACTGGGTGGCAAACGAGCAAGTGGCTCTCCTGATGGTAAGAGATCACCACCGCCCATAAACATCTGCAACACCAGGGGTATTGCAGATGCGTCAACCTAGAGGCCTAAGGTGGGATACCTCAAGTGCCAGTAATTTCACCGGCTGTCGGCCGGCTTACTCTCCACGCCGAAACACAACAATGCAAGCACTGCTGCTTCACGGCAGGACTAGCGAGCAAGATGGTGGTAGCAATCCGGGCGGACCTTGCACAAGGTCTTACCACCTGCAAAATTTGACAAATATTTCAGTTTTTTGGTATAAAGCCATTTATTTTTGCACAATTTGCAAAACAAACTTTAGAATTTACTAGCCCGTCAAAGTAAGTATACCATAAAAGTAAAAGCTAGGCCACGTCGCCACGAGCGTGTGGAAAAGGCTTTTTAGGATTAGGTCGTGTAAAGCCGGCTTTATAGGTTACGGGGGTCAACGCCCTTCTGGGACCGTGCGAACCAACACTACAGGGTTCCGTTTGGATCGGCTGCATAAAATTGTAATGAACCGTATTCTCTGGATGTTTTTTATTTCATTACTACAGTTTACCCGCAGCTTCGTACGCGTAACTATTCGATCTGGTAGTTACAACTGAAATTTTGTGATTTTACAAAATTCCCCTGCGAGTTCCCAAAATATACATCGTGGTCTGCAATGAGGTTGTGTTAAGAACAACTGTCCAAAATTTCCAGATTCTAAAGCATTAGACATTGTAGCATTTTCAAAATTTTATCCCTATCCCGTGGGAATATCGGGATAAAAAGTAGCCTATATGTTATTCCAGACCATCCGTTTTCACACACATACACACACACACACAAACTTTCGCATTTATAATATTAGTAGGATTAGTTGTTATGGTGATCTTAATATGAAGGTTCCAATGAATTCTAGTGTAGCTTAGTATAGGTAGGTTACCTGTAATAAGTTTATGTTAAAAGTTTAATTACCGACTGTATTTTTTGTCGTAAACGGCTGATCGTATTTGGATGAAATTTGATACGATAGCTGGACATCTTGAATAACACAATAGGTATATTTTTTATTCCGATGTTCAAACGGGATTGGGATATGATTTTGAAAACTCAACCGCTGGGTCAAGAGTCATTTTGGCACGGTTGTTTGTCAATTTTGGCATACAACGTCAATGAAAAGTGTAATTTTGGGGAATTACCACTAGAACTTACTAAAATACCTGAATTGCACGTGAAACCGCGGGTAAAATCTAGTATCGAATAAAATGACTTGAGTTTCAAATATAAGATAAATAATCAACAGTGTGACATCCCTGCTGACAGGTGACAAGTGGCTGCGACCGCAAATATAAGTTTGTGATTTATTATTATTGTTATGCAAATAACTCTGATTTATTTCTGTCAGCACATCGCCGTAACTCAGGCTGCGATTACGTGTTGCTGTCTCGCTTAGTCATCATAATATCCTCGTAAGAACCATCGCAATTTGAAACTTGTCAATAAAGAAAAGTTGAAATTTGCTTTGACATGTACTAAATTTAGTACGCTTAGCTTCACGAACATATTATAGCTTTTACCTGTATTAAAATTCTGGGGTCTTCCATATTTACAATCCTTATGTCGTGCGTCCTTTCATTAACGTTGCATATCGATCCCTCTCTTCCCTCGATCTTTCCCATTTTATGCCGAACAAAGATCATATCCGCGTTAGCATCTATAGTGTTCAGGATTGTTCTTTCTTTCAAATTTCATCCAAATTGGTCTTCCTACTCAAACTTATGCAACATTTAGTGACCAGAAAAACACACTCATGCACAACAAAAACACAGTAAAAACATAAATAGGAGAAAGAGGAAAATAAGATGATATTGTCTGTAGTGTGATGCCAAAAGGACTCACCTCATTATGTGCCGTAGCCCTGTAACCGGAGCTGCAGAAAAGTTATTCGTGAACCCCGGTGAGTGTGCACCCACGTAACCGAACGCGTAATTATTGCGGGAAAAGAAAAAAAAACTATATATATATATATAATATATATATATATTTAGTCGGTTTAGGATCAAAGAGTAACAAACGCACACGAATCTTTGCATTTATAATACCTACTAGCCTGTTACCCGCGACTCCGCCCGCGTAGAACTCGTTTATCGCTATCCCGCGGGAACTATGCAATTTTCCGGAATAAACTATCCTGTCCTTGTCCTTCTCCGGGACTCAAACTATCTATATACCGAATTTCATCTAAATCGGTTCAATGGCTTAGACGTGATGAAGTAACAAATAAACAGACTTGAATCTGAGGCAAAAGGTCCAGAATTCGAACTCCGATCAAACACTTATTTTTGGAAAATAGTTGTGATCGACAGATCGAAGGTCATTGGGGCATGGGATCCCCTTAATATTAAGTAGACGGCTTTATGCACGTGCATAATGTCCAACTTAAGATAAACCCTGCTTATTATGGTCAGCCGTACTGTTGTCAGCTCGTCTTACTTTGGTGAAATAAAACAACTGTGCTCCAAAAGAAGTTATTATTGAATCAAAGTCAAAATATCTTTATTCAGTTTATGGCTATAACAAGCACTTCATGAATGTCAAAAAAAATCATCCACCGGTTTAGGACATGTTTCTTGCTGAAGAAAGGGCCAAGAAACTGTCGAGCTCAACTACTTAAGTACTAGTTATATCATTATATTTAATATGAGTGAGGCGGACGTAGTCTCATTCCATCCATCATCATCATCTCATCTCTCTTCTCCGCTCTCGTCGACATAATATATATACATATATCTTTTTTGAGTATATAAATTAAATAGCCCCACTAGGCTACAGTCTACCCTCTCGTTAATCGCAATTACATTGTTCTCGTATCCTTTTAAGGCACAAAATTACGTGACTTAGCAAGGATGTAGTGACGAACAGTGAGTCAGACTTACACAATGTTATGCGATCGTTTTTGTATGCTGCTGTAGACATTCTCGGCTAATGAACGTCTAAGGTCGCGGTCGCGAATTTGTAAGTTTTTGCAAAAAAATATATATACTTATAGCTATTTAATTGGTCAAGGTTATAATGCAGTGGTTATAAAAAGGTTAGGCTCTTAAATATGTAGGTAAGTTAATGTAAGGTAATAATTATTTTGTTGACTGTAATTTATGTTAAGTGTACTTGCATTGACATCCAAAATACATATTTAGTTTTTGTATTTATAATATTAGTAATATTTAGTTCCTTTGAAATATCTATGTACCTAGAGTTATTTGTCTTTACTTATTAGCTAATAATAACCTAACTAAGAAAAGTTAAAAAAATCAAATCAAAGTTGAAAATTAAAATTTATAATACCCATCTTTTTGCGTCGGGGGCAAACAACAAATAATATTAGAAAAAGCGAAAAATAATTTGGTTACAACTTTCTAGAGAATGCTCCTTTTTCTAGACTCATTTTTGCACTTGACTGTACATATTTCTGACTCTAGAGTCAGAAATAAGTCTCTATTCGAACCATTCAAAAACATGTTACTACGGCCTTATTGCGTCGGAATAAGAGTCCGTGGTACTTATTTTTGAAACTTTGAATAAGTTCATATTTTTACACTTGACTGTACATATGCAGACTAGATTTCGTCCTTCAAACAAATACCACATTCAGGAAATATCTAGTCTTAAATAACTGTGACACCTTTCAAACGACCTTGCCTTAAATCGAAGGTACAGTCAACCAAAAAAATGTTAAACAGTGACTCGACGTCGAGTAAAAAGGAAACGGATATAGCGGCATTCCTGCGAGAAAATGTCGTTCCTTGGACGTAATTTTATTTATAGCCATTGACTATACAAAATTAGACATTTTTCGACGGTGTTCCAGTTTTACGAACAACCCAGATTAAACCTACTTCCGTTCAGTTAAAGTTTACGTTTGCATAGTCTTAAAATGTATATTGGACCTTGGTGGAGTTAGGAGGCGATAAGTAAAATTAGTATGGCACCCGTTCTAAATTTGTATTTGGATTTGTTACGTTTTTTTGTTTATGTAAAGCAATATTTCCTCATTTTTGGAAGTCTTCAGTTCGGAGGGAACATCGAAGCACTTTGTTGGCCTTCTTTGTTTTTCTTTTGTTTAAGAATCGACATTTGCTGTCCTTTTTATTATTACAGTACGTTTTTAAAGTGTTTTGCTTATTAATAAATAAATAAATAAATATCAAGGGACAATTCACACCAATTGACCTAGTCCCAAAGTAACCTTAGCATAGCTTGTGTTATGGGTACTAAGCAACGGAAAAATATAATAATATAGATAGATACATACTTAAATACATGTTAAACACCTAAGACCCGAGAACAAACATTCGTATTTTTCATACAAATATCTGCCCCGACACGGGAATCGAACCCGGGACCTCAAGCTTCGTAGCCAGGTTCTCTAACCACTAGGCCATCTGGTCGTATTTTGGGACTAGGTCCATATGGGTGTCATTGTCCCATGACATTTAATTATTTTATATTGTAAATGTTTGTCTTGAAACGAACAGGTCTTAACTGCTTAACTAATTGCGCTAAAAAGCAAGTAAGTCATTTATACAAAATAAAAACTCAATGACATTAAGTAGGTAGGTACTCGCAACGCAACTAAGCTAAAGTAATTAAAAATAGTGTACGCCAAAACTGGTTTCTTGTCTCCGTATGTTTGTAAAACCACGTACAGTCAGCATCAAAAGTAGCGGATCACTTTTTTACTCTGTGGCATTGACACATTGATAATCTTGCATGGCGTTTAGTACGTAGCTGTAAAAAGACAAAGTACGAAAGTGTACAGCTACTTTTCATTCTGACTGAGTGAAAATCTCTGAGTTAGATAAATGAAAGAGACTTGAAATTTGAAAAGCAACGAACACTAATTAAATATTCATTTAATTTACCTAATATTCATTTGCTATACAAAGCAAGATGTCAGATAACCTTTGGCTTCTAATCAGAAATTCGACGAATTCTTTTATCATTTCCTGTTGCCAAAAATAATATACTAGACAACCTACATATACATAGGTACATTAAATTCTAATATATGATAATTTTTTTGAATAATTAAGCATATTGATTAAACTTAAAGTTTTTGTTAAAACTTTAAGGGTTGCGTGTTGCGCACCTACCCGAAGGATGACAAATAGAACTATTAATGTCACTTCACTGTAAGTCAGAGAACTATAACAGAAGATCCGTAAATAGACAGCAGAAATTTAGCCTTATTTTATGGGGATCTGCTGCAGACATTGAGTCAATTTTTATCTTACAAAAGAGAGCAATTAGAGCAATTTATAATTTGAAGACGCGTGAATCTTTAAGATCTTTTTTTAAGGAAACAGGTATCCTAACCCTGCCGTCGCTTTATGTTTTTGAAATAATCATGTATGTAAGGAAGAACATATGTGATTTTCCTACTAACGTCGATAAGCTAAAGGCTACTAGAAACACAGGGAAGCTTAAAGTTCCATCTTACAGACTGGCTAAAACCAAAAAGTCGTTTCTGGGAAATTGCATACGTTTTTATAATAAAATTCCAAAAAATATTATTAATGAAACAGATACAAAATTCAGATATATGTTATTCAGGTATATAAAGTTAATGATTACATCATGGACAGGGATATTTGGAAATAATTCCGATCCGCATTAGCGATCCCTTCAAATAGCGAACCTACAGTGTTTTAACAATAAAGTTTTAACAATAAAGTTGTGTTAAGTAAATAGTTGTGATGCATAGATATAATTTAATAATATTTTAAATCTGTTTAAAAAAAATACCTCGTTAAGTTTCTTGCCGGATTCTTCTCAACAGAGGTTTTTCCGATACCGGCGGTAGTTTTTTTTTGACATTCATAAGTGCTTGTTATAGCCAAAATTTAATAAAGATATTTTGACTTGACTTGACTTGAAATATATACCTACATGACGTGTATGTCAAATACTCCTACAACAATAAATACCTACCAAGGGAGCTCAAAAACCAATTTAAAATGACCCAACTTTGCGTACATTTTGCTTAGAAGCAGGGTTCTGCTAACACTGATTTATCGACGGCTACCTATGGAACCTTCGGTGCATGATTCCGTCTCGCAATTGGCCGGTTTTTTAAAATGAAACATCATTCAAGCTACTCTTCCATCATCATCATCATCTCAGCCGTAGGACGTCCATTGTTGGACATAGGCGTCCCCCACAGACCTCCAGTTGTTTCGCTTGGCAGCGGCCTTCATCCACCGTGAACCCACAACTTTAACCCTTTTACTCTTCCATACATGGTCCCAAAGTAAGACCGACCTTTCGTAAAGACGGCATTATGCTGATTTGGGACCATATTTCGTGATCGTGATACTTAAGTATTTTCATTTGTTTATTTTCGTTAATGTACCAATAAATGTTTTATTAATTTATTTATTTTCTTTCAAAATCTAAGCGTTTTAACTGCCGCAAAGGGCTCTTTACATGTCACTTTTTAAACTACCAGCGTTTTCGGCAAGACTATCATTGCCAAGAAAAATGCGCCGAAAGAAACTTGGCAGACAGTAGGTAATTAAAAAGTAAATAAAAAAAATACAAATTTTATGACTTAAATTCGGGTTTTGTTCCACGTACCTTGATTTTAAAGAAGCTTGATATCTCGGCACAGTAAAAAAAATACGAACAAAATACTTATTATAATAAATTACAATATAAAATAAATAAAAAACATACATAAAAAAAGTTATGTATCTTAACTATTATATCTACGATCAGTGGAAGTATAAGAATGCTCTTAACGTCAAAAAAAAGGAAAATATATATTAGAAATTTTCTTTCTTTATTTCTATACTCAAACTACTCTTTACTCCACTGCTAAAAAAAAACACCAAGCACCAATTAAAACGCAATGAAAACTCACAGCGAAGCCAACAAGTTGATTAATATCGATCCCATACCATAGAGATATAAATGTACTATGTTATATATGTGTACCCTTGGAAGCGGCAATCAGTTGGCACTTAGCGCTGCCATATGAAGTTACAGCTAGGGTGACCATGGTGAAGTAAAATAAGGTATAACAGAAGTTTTATACTGATATTTGACCAAAAAAAACTTCAAAAGGCAGAAATTATACGAAAGAGACGGCAAAAACGAATGAAATCTTTAGCAAGGAACTGGTGGATGGATTTTAGAGTTAATATGTAATTATAACTTAAAGTGTGTCTCATAAGAGTGCAATTATACCTGTCTGTTTGTTTTCCAAACATATTAAGTATTTTGAAAATACAAACTGAGACATGGATGCATAGAAAAACCAGAAATAGAGACCAGCACTGGGAATCGAACCCAGGTTCTCAGCAATCCGTGCTGCGTGCTATAACCCCTACACCACTGCTGGACAGGAATCTAGACACGAATCAGTCTCACACAGTCTCAGTTTGTATTTTCGATATGGTTTCATGGGATACCCGTGAAAGTAACAAAATTTGGAGTTGAAATAAAAAATACAAAAAGACTTCAGAAAAACCAATCATAATATTAAGTATTCAAAATCGAAAACATTCTAATAAGAATAATAATAGAAAAAAAGAAAACCACTAGATTTAATGATACTAAAACACATAATATAACATTTGTTTTTATAAAAAATCTTTTTAATACTAAGTGAGTTCGTAAATAATCTTCATCATCAGCCGGAAGCCGTTGACTGTTGAAAAATGCCTTTCCTTTATCAATACACAATTAAGGACAACTCGGCATTTGCTTCCACCGGTTGCCTCTAACTCTAGAATGTGTCGTCCTAGAGGGAAGCCTGCCAACGCGTGAATCCATACATAAAACTAAAATAACAAAAAACGTAAATAGTTTTGTCCCCACTTTGCCAGCATTCATGCCCCCCCTACATTTACGTCAACACGTATGAAGTGTCTGCAAGGGGATGCGTCGATTATCAGCTGAGTGATAAGACCCCCCTCCCCCTCCCCCTCGTTTATTGAGCACACCCGTATGATAAAGTCTATTGGGTTAAAAATCAGGTCAATTGGTCGTTGGGCTTCACAGAGTTAGATGGTGACATACGATCGGTTGCGAATGTAGAGCGATGTAGAGCCCGAGATTGTTTTGGGGCGAGTTTTTGAAATTAGACGCTCCAACATCTCTGTGTACAGTCGAACCATTTGATTTTTGACCCATAATAAATTCCCTTGTCAAGCAATGCGATGTCACTATGAGTTCTTACGAAAAGGTTCCACAGTGGGTTACGATTTAGTTGGTTTGAGTGTACACTGGCGTGCGATTGAAGTAGGAACTGCATTTTTATCTATTGCTTTTTGGTGTGTTTGTAATTGTTAGACATACACACACAGAGACAAACCAACGGAAAAACGAGCAGATGTTGTACAGTGCAGCGATATTAATAAGGTTCTGGACTATGGTCCTTCGGGTACCTACGCAATACGAAATTGAAAAAAAAATTATTAAAAAAAATGTGACATCTTAGAATTTAATGTGTATTTTTGGCAACAGGAAACGTTAAAAACTTTTATACTAATCGAATTTCTGAATAAAAGTCCATTTATGCTGTAATTTTTTGTTGACAAATAAATAAATAATAATAAATTAATTAATTTAAATCGTATGGCTGTTGTGTTGTTTTTATAGTTTAGGCCTTTTGGAACTGACATGTTCATTACCTTTTGATCAAAGTTCCATTATATATTAAGATTAAAAAATAAATAAAAGTCAAATTATTATATTAAATTGTTAGGATAAGTTTTGTATGAAAGAAAATTATTCAAAAAAAAATCTGATGAGTAAAAAACATGAGTTAAAATTTTACATAAAAAATAAAATCGTTTAAAAAGAGTCAGTGAGTGAGCGAGACAAAAGATTTGGCTATTTTCACAAACTCCCGTGTGTTAGATTTCAAAAATCATCCTATCTATACAGATAAACGAGCAATAACTTTTTATGTAATAGTAGATAGACATATACGTAGATTTAAATATAGTAATCAAAAATCTTACGTTAAGAATGTTTTGGTCTAAGAATCACATTTCCGGTAAAAAAAAAAATTTCAATCAGTGGTGCCATCTTTTGACGAATATCCAAACTACTTAGAAAGGTAACGCCCGCGCAGGGCTACTACGAAATTCGAAACTCGAACTTCGTGTCGTAGGTACCGTCCCTCTCGCTCTCGTATTAAATAGTATAAGTGTCAGAGGGACCGCACGACACGAACTTCGAGTTTCGAGTTTCGTAGTAGCCCTGCAGGTATTCATTAAAATTAATGTCAAATGAAAGCAATACCAATGGCGATCCAGTGTACTTAATACCTGTTAAACGCGGGTAATAAATTACAGGGTGATTTTAATTTTCCGTGCCCCAAACCTTTTGCCCGGTAATCATAATTAAAATTGGAAACCAATAAAACATTTTCTGCTCATAATGAACCTTGAATTTATCGGTTTTTTTTAATTAAATTGTGGCCGTTATATTTTGAATGAGTAGGAGATTGGATTTCATCGGAGTGTATAAGATATAATCTAGCTTGGGATTTGTTTGAACCTGCTTATTCCCGTGGCTTTGTCCTCGAGAAAAAATAAATAATAGGTTGCTCCAGTGAGAATTTTGAAAAAATTAACTAATCAAGTCAAGATTATGACTACCATATTTCAAATGTGTGTTCGGTTTAGTTTTTGAATGCTCTTGAGCAAAATCTGTCTACTAAAACTTTATGTAAAAAAGGGGTTCTAAGTTTGGTGTCGGCCTCTGTGCGTACGTTTGTGCTTTTATTTGTGCCACAGCAGTAAGTAAGTATAGTGTAAAAACAGTGTGTATAAAAACATGTAGCATTTTCTCATCTAAAATCGGTTAAAAAACTATCTACAACCAAAAACCCTTCTCGCAAAAACTTCCAAAGCACTCACAATTCGAGATACGGAAACCTTTTGATTATTGCATTTTGTCTGCCCAAGATGACGATGTTATCAATGGTAACTTTGGGCCCCTTTCCGGCCGTCCTAATAGGTACTATCTATTCATCTGTGTGAGGAAACTTGTAAGATAGTGATACCAACTTTACGGGGGACACGGGGTATAAGCGGGAGTTTTTTGGGTCCCACTGGGAGGAACACTCCTTATATACAGTAGTTTTTTTTTTAATTTGTTGGTGAGTCTGAAGTTCTCTATCCGGACTAGGCCAGCGTGGGAACTACGACCCAAACCCTCTCATTCGGGCCTGGCCCAGCTGTAATACGTTAATAGACCGAGATGATTCCCGTCACTTTAGTTAAATTTTAATCAACGTCTCTGCGTACGGCAGATAAGTACAGCGGTATTTAAGATTCACCTGTTACTTTTATCACAAGTGATATGAGAAGTAAAACAGATAGTGTTTGAACTATGTACGCAAACAATTACAGAAATTGAAATGATAAAAACTAAAGGTCGTAATGATAACGTAATCTTCCATAATTTAAATATGGACCAACTAAAAATTGGTAATTTTGCAAAAATAAACTTTCTACTCCACGAAAATAGCTACGTCCAAATGTTTTTTTTTAAGCCAACCAACAAACAATCGCTTTCACACAGATCCTTATAATCACCAATACCATTGTTACGTCGCTAAGGCATTAAACTCTACCATGTTTAGAACTCTTTTTTCAAAATACTCACTAGGACTATAATATACATATTAAACTTAACACAAGGCGTAAATTTTACACACTTTTCAAACTCTACTTAATTTAGACTTTATAAATACTTTTACGATTTAAATATCTTTCAAACTCTACTGCACTGTACTGTAGTGTAGACTCTATGCACACATTTAAAAGTTTATATATACGTTTCAAGCTCTATACACTTTTCAACTTCTACTCACATTTTAACTCTACACGTTTCAAACTCTAAACACTATTCAAACTCTATTCACATTTTACACTCTATAGGGATTGTAAACTTAATACACGTTTCCAACTCTACAAACTCTACTCACATTTTAAAATCTATTTAAGTACACACATTTTAAACTTAACACACTTTTTAAACTTTATCCACGTTTGAAGTTCACCAAAGATTCTCTTTATTTCTTGCTGTCAACGTTTCGCGGTGTCGCAATTCAGAAAAAAAATATTTTAAAACTTCTTTCAACTATCGTCAACAGTTTCGTGCGCGAGTTCCCTGCGCGGGCGCAGCGCTGAGTCAGCGGGCATCTGCGAAGGGGGAGTGAAGGCAGGGGAGGGGGGAGGTCAACAGCTGACGGGGTCAGGGAAGTCACCGAGACCAACTTTTTGGGTGAATTTGACTTTAGGGGGCGGCTACGTTCTGCATAAACATGCTTTTGCGAGGGTTAGGGTTCCATATCTAAAGGAATCAAACACATACACATAATTATGTAGTAGTAGGTAAAGTATGTCGGAAACAAAATTGTAAGATTGACATTGGATTTTTACTTGCAATTTCGTTTCGGACATAGGTTAGGGGTTAGGTAGAATAGGCTAGTTTTTTTTGGTTTCGTGACCCACTGAAAATCAGCGTCATTGCTCTATGTGCTCCGACATATACACCTACTGAGTGGTATCCTTTATTTGGAATAATTTTAAACTCACCTTTTTGTTTGTTTAGATTTAAGTTAAAACCTGTACATGATGAAGTGATGAATATAATTTAAAAATAAATTGTTATTTCTTTCTTTGTTATTTCCATCATGTTTTTGTTCCTCTAGTCCTGCCTAAGTTCTATTAATGAAAGTGTCACATCCTATCCTACTTCCTACTTATATATTATAAATGCGAAAGTTTGTGTGTGTGTGTGTGTGTGTGAGTATGTTTGTTACTCCTTCACGCTAAAAAGCTGGACAGATTTGGATGAAATTTGGTACGTAGATAGCTGGACGTCTGGAATAACACATACGCTATTTTTTATTCCGATATTCCCATGGGATAGGGATAAAATCTCGAGATTTCAACCGCTGGCTTTAGAGTCATGAAAATTTGTAAAGTTGTGAAGACCACGATATAAATTTTGGGATTTCCCAGAGGAATATTGTAAAATCCCGGAATTTCAATTGTAACTACCGGATCGAATAGTTTACGCGTGCGAAGCCGCGGGTAAACTCAAGTAGAAACATAAAACAGAATGGAACCAAACATAAAATTGAAGAAGTTCCCCAAGCAACAAACGTAGTATATTCGGTACGAATTACTACTAATTTAATTTTTGACAACAACGCACCAATCATTTTATACAATTTTGAACAAAAGACAGTCAATTCAAACAACTGAACATCGAAAACTGACCTCATTCTAATTAGAACGGTTATCCGAGTTCTTTAATTGCACACCTAATGTCCTGCTTGTCTAGCTATTGCAGATTACCGCTATCGAGTCTGCAAACTGTGACTCAAGGACTGCAAACATTCATACATTACGAAGCAGGTAAACTAAATTTTGACATAAACTAGTCATAACTGGCGGAACGCTATGAACTTATTACTTTTTTATTAATGTACACCACACAGCAGGTGGTAGGTTGCAGGTGGTATAGGACCTTGTGCAAGGTCCGCCCGGATTGCTACCACCATCTTGCTCGCTAATCCTGCCGTGAAGCAGCAGTGCTTGCACTGTTGTGTTTCGGCGTGAAGAGTAAGACAGCCGGTCAAATTACTGGCACTTGAGGTATACCATCTTAGGCCTCTAGGTTGGTGTTCCAGATGTTTATGGGCGGTGGTGATCTCTTACCATCAGGAGACCCACTTGCTCGTTTGCCATCCAGTCGAATAAAAAAAAACACACACACACACACAGACAGACACACACATCACACGTGCGTCCAAATATTCCGCTGAACGCTTCTCAGTTTTTTTTGTCTGTCTTTATAATGTATAATAAAAAGAAAATCTCCACTTAGTTCCTTTTATTAAAAAACATACATTATGTATCTACACATTTCAGCTGTCTATCTACTCGTATTATAGTTTTTGAGATATTAGAGTTTGAAATAAAAATTACGGGGATTTTCAACTTTTCCGAGTAAAGTAATTTTAAGACAGTTTCGTACACTCACTATTGTACCGTTTTTGTCAAACTTAAAACCTAAAATTGCTAAAAGTGGCTGCAAAGCGGAAACGTTTCGTGTGCTCTGCCTGCCCCATTTGGGAATACAGGCGTGATGTTGTGTGTGTGAGTTTCGTACATCGCCCGGACATCGGATAATCGTTGGGGGACAAAAGTCCTCGAGTGGCGACCACGAACCGGAAGACGAAGCGTTGGCAGGCCTCCCACTAGATGGACTGACGACATCGCGAGAGTTACAGGTAACCGGTGGATGCAAGTGGGGAGTTGTCATCTATGGTGGCATTCTAAGAGAGGCCTTTGTTCAACAGTGAACGCTAATGATGATGATGATGAATATAATCTGGCGTCTCTGCGTGTGACTAATTCTACAGTAATGTTTCAGTAACCAGACGCATAATTTAATTAAAGCTTAACGTTCTATACTTCGTATAGAAAAATGACGTGTTAATTTTGCCGGCCAGTATATCAGATTTAGCCGCACTACTGTATCAACCAATCAATCGCATCGATCCATACACCGCAAGGCGTCACATAAAATTGATGGATTTTCGTTGTGACTGTACTTCGCCCACAAATGGCGCCTACGAGTCGCATCCCAGCAATAATTAAACTATGTAGGTCGCTCGCCCACTATGACCGATGGCCATTCTACCGAGATCCCCCCACACCCCCACTTAATAAAACAAATGCTCGGCAGAAGAACATTGAATGGCTCAACGTATAATGGACGGCGCGTGACCTCAGCACAACGCTTCTGTTGTTCTTCAATTCAAAAAGCGAATACGAAGCGCGTTCTATTCCAATTTTGAACGTGAGACGTTCAAGCGATGTATTACATGCCAGTAACATACAAAAAGATATGTGGGTGGGTCCAAAAACCGGCCAAGCGCGAGTCGGACTCGTGCACCGAGCATTTCGAACAGATTTGTAGATAATGATAGAAAAACGATATTATTTTACGTTGCAGCTGCTTTCAGAGCATTTTTTTTTTGTGGATACATCTATCACAAGTATTGCATATAAAGCATTATTACAGGCCAGTATCATTCGCAATTATGTCTCTATCTTTTTGAACTGGCATCTAAAAAAACTTCAGCAATCTCAAAATTCGAAGCCATCAGGCTGCTACTTTTCACAGACAATTTTGCGATGGTTTTCTTTGGTAAATATAATGGAAACTCAACATGGTACAGTCAAGGGCAAAGATAACGATATGTATACACGACTTTATACACTTAACATTAAGGCCGTGTATACATATTTTTGCAACTTTGGCCGTGTCGATATCTTTGCCCTTGACTGTACATATATGCGGTGAACAGGTTCCAAACTACGCTATTAAGTTCAAACTGGGCAGTCCAAAATGTAACACATTGTTATTATTTTCTGAGCCATTAATTTAATAGTTAAGTTAGAGAGGAAAACTCTTTTTTAAACGTTAATGAGACTGTTATCACGATACGAGGTTTCTTTAATTCGTTATCGCCGTAATTACGTGTGTTTCGTTCATACTTCACGAGCATAAAGTACCTATTACCGGAGTAGCCTGTAACTTACATTTGCTCTACATTTTTTCTGCCTCTTCGTGGGTCGCGGCAGCCTAGTAGTGGTTTGGCAAATTAGCGTAATCCGTCAACCCCCTGTTTACCGTTCATTGATTAATTTTATGTTACAGATATCTGTGATGCCGTCTCGGTTTGCTTTGTCCGAATAGACGGAGTCGTCATCACATTTATCTGTTAAATAAATTTTACCCATGAGTGGTGAAACAGACCCTTAGTGTAACACGCACACACCTTAACGCTGCCCTTGACAAGGCCATTGTCTGTCACATTTTTGACAGAAGAGTTGCCTCCTGTCGAAAGTGCTCTGTGAGCGAAAATCAACGTAAAAAAGACAATGGGATGAAATCACCGTCAGTCGGAATCGGAGTGAACGACTCTTTCATCCGAATGACAAATGTTTCTCGCGACTGTCATTTGTCACAATGTCGCGAGCGTGATTGGTTAAAAGTTTGAAATGTCGTTTTTTTTCGTCTGATGTTTTTCAACTGTATTCCTTCACAGATTTGACACATAACATTATTATTCGATGTTTTTTTTCTATATCTAGATCTGACTATACTGTGAAAATGAAAATATTTTTTATTAAACTAGACAAGAATCAAATTAAATTCGATCAAACAATCTACAAAACGAATCAAACCTGGCTTTTCGCCGAAAATATTTTTCTCGAATGATCCGTTTCCCAACTGTTTCACTGGACGAACAATTTTTTTTCTATAACTGTAAACTATTCAGGATATATTACAGGACTATCCTGTAGAACCCTGTTAGGTCAGATTTTATAACAATCCTTAACCACTTACAGTTAAAAAAAATCGTTCGTCCATATGAAACAGGAAAATAATCATTTTTGGGAAAAATAATTTTGGCGAAAACTTAGAAAACTAGTTTTGCAAAAAAAGCTGCTTATCGTAATGTAATGAAATGTTGTTCTTTTTACCAGAATCAGTTATTTTTTTATACTACTCCAAAAAGGAAGAGTTCTTCTCATACTTTCGTCTATTTGCCTTTTGTGTAAATTTTCAGGTAACTTCGTATCATGCTCTATCCTATCTAAATCTTATGATTCGTTTTTGTTAAAACGGGCGAACTTACATCTGGGGGCACGGGAGTGCCCCCGCCAAGTCGAGCAAAACAAAAACAAAGGCACGGCCGTACAATACTTTTCTCGAAGCCATTCAGGCTATTTTCAACATAAATTTTAACAAATCTACTTAGATCGACTAACTCCGACATGTAGTTACTTTATTTTGATTGTGATTATGTCATTTAATATTGTTATTTAATTATTATTCTTAATATGAAGCCTTGAGTTTAAATATTATTATTATTAGAACATATAAGTAGCTGAGGAAACTCGCTTTTACGTAAAAAACAACCAACATCGAAATTGATCCATCCGTTTGAGAGCTACGATACCAGATACCACAGACCAGACATTAGCGTCAAACTAAAAACTTATAACACCCCTCTTTTTGCATCGGTGGTCAAAAATTGATAAAGGGAAGGACCCCTTCACTAAGCCTACCCCTCATATGTCTGTCTACTACTAAATCCCAGATATTACTGTAGTAACTTAAATAGTCACATGTGGATTTGATTAGCTGTTTTATGCTGATGCGAGTGTGTGTTTTTAAAACACAATATAGATTAACAAATAGAAAGAGAAAAATATAATTAAAACCAACACATTTTCCATTTTTTTTATTTGTACTCGTAGTTTTAATGTAATTATGTGTTTTGTTATAATGTATTAGTAGTAATTAGTCATATATAGGTAGTGCGCCAGTGTTGAGGTCACGCACACATGAACATGTCATGTAATGACAGCGAAATTTTGACATTTACTCATTCATTTAATTCATTCTCCTTTTATGCAATCGGTTCTTCGTGTAGCTGTGTGTGTAATCATCTAATCATTCACTTCAACTCTCGTGGCACTACCTAAATATATATCAGATTTGCCTTATTCTCTCAGGAATGAAGTTCAGGGGTATTATGAGGATTTTCGGCGAGATTTTTGGTGAGATAATAAAATATGGGAAGACGGGAAGCGGATGTTAATGCCACTAGATTTTCCTCCTTATAATAAATGAGGTTCGATTTTTCCGTTTTCAATGTCAAATGATCGTGATCCAGTTTTAACGATTTGCGCTTTTTGCGAAGTGAAATGAAAAAGAAACGATTACAAGGACCTTGACAGCTATATGTCCTTGTAATCTTCTGCTATAGTTTGTCTCTTTAAGTGAAGCAGTATTGGGTATTGGGCTCAATCAACAGTGAATCAAGTCGAAATAATATCATTTTAATTTAGACTTAATTCAATTTCTGGAACGTCTGAATTAAAATAGTGCGTTATTTTGAGTTAACTTAAATTGACTTTGTAATGTGCCGCGCAGACGCAGTTTTCTTGTACGTGTTATCACGGAGTAGTATTACTGGTTTTAATTCATTTTCTTGTATTCTAAAATTAGCTAGTTAAATGTATGAGGTGGCTCTAGCTGTACCAATAAAAAATGCATTTAATTTTATTTTTTATGAATAATTATTGACGCAGATTAAAATAAATAAAATTTTATAATACTTAAGGTAAATTGCTTTCCCTTTCATTAGAAAAATATGTGAAATTATAGTGAAATATTTTTACGACAAATTGATTTTAAAAAATAGTCTTAAAACCTGAATTCTGATTTATAAAACTACGTAAATCATATTTAACTAGGTATACGTTTTTTTTTCTTCAACAAAATGACTTGGCTTGGCTTGGCTAATATTGAATTAAGTTAGCGAGTAAAATATCTCAAGAAAGTTAATTAGATATATAGACGACTTTTAGCTATGCTGCCTTTTTCTCTGAGCTCTACTACTCTTCAATATATATTATGAGCTTTACATGAGCTATAAGAAGGGCGGCACCAAATTCAAAATCCGCAGCGCTTACGGCATATTTTTCTAGTTTTAAGTTCTTTTTAATAATACTTGTCTTGTTATTTTAAAATGCCTTTCTCAATCTTGGATGGGGAATAAACAAAGAGAAAGGTCGGTTTTATGGATCACTGGGCCAACAGTGGACGATCAAAAGGTCAAAAAAGCGGAACAAAGAATCGCAACTTCAGAAACCTAACTATCTTTTTGAGCTATTCCGAAGATTAACGAACAAAGACAGAATTAAATGGACTTTTTCGCTTTTTTATTCTAAGTCTTTAAGTGAAATTAGAATCAGTTTTGGGTTTAAGTATATGTACTTAGTTTTTGCCGGTCGGGTTAGCGAAAGAAACGTTTTTTGCGTGCCCATTCCCATGACGGCGTAAAAGAACTTGGCATTCGGACGCTTATATGTAAAGCTTTTTATCGGCCGCAGTTTAGATCATGAACGAGCTTTCTTGATATAAAATATATCGATTACATCAAAAAAACTGACTGAGATCATGAAAAAAAGCACGAAAGTTCCTCGCTAAGGGAAAGCTCTAAGCCAGTAAAACTTACGTCTCAGATCCATGTTTAAGCTGGAGAAACAGAAAAAAAAAACACAAAACTGAAATTAAAAATCACTGGTCGCGGTTATTTCTCGGACTAAAATATAAAATGGCGGGCACGCGACACGCTCTGCGCGAAGGCGGCAAGCTACTGATCTAATTTCAAAATGAACGTTGTACGCCTCTTGAAAGTGACGTAACCGGCGCCATTTTGCCCCGCGCCCCTCCCCAGCCGCGCCTAGCTTTCCGAAACGAAAACGCACTATTATTTTCATTTAAAAATCAATCTAAAGCCTAGTTTAGAGATGCGGGAAAATTCGTGCAATACATTGCGAGGCCGTAACGCGCTTGGATTTGATATAGTCAAGCGAGCGCCGCAATGTAACGCGTGACATCGGATTTTATGCATTTGCATATTTGCCTATGCAAATGAAAATAAACCTCTAGTTGCAGCCTAACAGTATGATCTTAAATAACCTCTTAAGCAGAGAATGGTAGATTAAATATCGGGCTCACGCCTCTGACTTTTTAAATTCAGGATTCAGGGGATTATTCAAAAAGAATTGAATGCACTTTAAATTGACATCGGGGATTTCAATAAAAGGGTTTTTTTAGTTTCTTTTAAGACCAGCAACAGAACAATGACTCTACTTGAGTTCTTGGTAGGTACTCATAGGCAATGATGATTATTTCCCGTTTGCGTTTCACTCATAATAATTAAAAAAAAAATTGTTTCCAAAACCAAAACGACAGCCGATTTCATCCATTTTTATTTTAAGTTTTCAAATACTTTGTGAAAAGTTCGTACGAAAAAAAAAGATTCGCGGAAAATTAATAGTTGTAAGGAAAGTTAATGACTTTACAATTTTTTCAAATGTCACCTTAGCATGTTACATTACAACCGCAAGGATTACGCTGTGTTCCCACCAGAAAAGTGCGAGAATGTGTTGCGAGAAATGTGTTTTTCATGACCCAATAAAAATAAAATATTTATTTTCAACGTTTGTTTTAAAACTAGTGTTGAATCCTCCTTTTAAGTGAAGCACTTGTATTAGGAGGAATTCGCTCTTTCATACAAATTGTTCCAAAGTCAAAAATAATATCTAATAACTAATAATAGTTCTTAAAATAGTTTATGCGTCTGTTACAAAGCATTTTAATAAAATAACCTACACAGTTTACATATCAAGTAACAAACAAAATTGTTATACCTTACTAATTAATAGAACGCTTCATTTACCTCGCCTCGCACAGCACCGCTCTGGTGGAAACAGCTGAGCGGAGCGAGGCGAGGTAAATAAAGCATTTCTATTGGTTCATAAAAACACCATACCTCGCACACCTCTGGTTGAACCGCAGTCTTAGAGACATGTTGGTGCGGGGTTTTAACTTTTATGCAAGACATTCCCACGGAATTTTTACGAAATCCCGGAATTTTAATTCAATTGCTATGCTTTATGATTTACGCGTGCAAAGCCGCGGGTTTAGGTTAGTCTGTAATAAAGTGTAAACGCAATTACGTTGTGTTAATAGTTGTCTAATATGTCGCTATTTCAATTAAGCTCAAATGAGCAATAAAGCTAAGTTTATATGTTGACTGCTATTTAATCTAGTTAATGTATCGTTTACAGATACGGGGAGGTAGAGGTGCTAAATATATTACAGGTAAACATACGCAGAATGTGGAAACTTTTCATGAAATCATTTAAATCATCTAGAGCTTCAGGGAATCGTTTCTAAGTACTACGTGAGTTACGTTTGTATTTAATTTTAACGGTTATAAAAATTAAGAAGCGATTTAGACAGGAATGAGATCCGAAGAAGAATCATAGCTCGGAGAGTTGTCAGATTTAAGTGGTAGTGGGCAGGCTATAGTGCTCGTCGAGTGCAACCGACAATTCTCTTCATCTAAGATATGGTCCACCACCACCACTCTCGCGAGGACCACTCTGACTTTAGTGCAACGACTAGGAAGTAAGGAGGAGGAAGATAAGGTCTGTGCTGCATGCTGCATACAATACAACATAATACTAATATTCTTTACTAGAGTCACAGAATATACAATAGTACTAACGTACAGAATGGCCACGCTCCGCCCCGCACCGGTTCGAGTTACCCCACCCCTCAAGCGCAGAAGAACAACTGTCCAAAATTAAATGACTCTGAGCCCAGCGGTTGTTATTTCAAGATTTTATCCCTATCTCGTAGGAATATCGGGAAAAAAAGTAGCCTATATGTTAATCCAGGCTATATATTACCTGTATGCCAAATTTCATGGAAATACGTTCAGTAGTTTTTGCGTGAAAGAGTAACGAACATCAGCCAAATAAGCATCCATCCATAACAGTAAAATAGGCAATAAAACAAACAACAACAGACAACAATACGATAGACGGTAGGGTAGGCATAGTGGGGCATAAACCAGGGATGGCGCCTCAAAGCAGTCTTGCGAAAATTCTGTGTTCTTTGTTTCCAAAAGCGAGCAGCCACTTTTCCATTAATCGAGTACGTTAACCACATCTTACTAATTATTAATTTATTCATTCCAGCAAATGAACACAAACTAAACCAATCGTTAATTTAATTCCTTTATCCGAGGCTTGAAACTCATAATAAGATTATGGAAACCGATTTAATACTTTTGCCGCCGCACTGTCGTCAATGGCCTTTTATAATTCACGTTTATGTCTTATATCTTTAAATATTAGTATATAGAATCAGTATTAGTATCAGTATCAGCATCATCAACAGCATCAGTATCAGTATTATTTGTGTATGTATGTAAATACTTTATTGTACATAAAACACAAAAATAATGCAAAAAGAAAACAACAAAACAAAAGAGTACAAAGGCGAAGTTATCCCTAAAGGGATCTTTTCAAGCTAACCTAAACAGGAAAGGAAAACTTAAAGATAGCGAACAGTAATCAGTAATTTATGCACAGTGAGAAGAAAGGAATAGATATATAACATATAAATAAAAACACTTAATAAACAACAATTAGTATGACATATATATATATATATATATATATATATATATACACAAATAAACCAAAAATAATGAATAAACAATACATATAAATAAAAAATAAAAAGAATACGAATACGAATATTTAGTATTGTATTGTATTGTAAAACTTTATTTTTTAAACTCTTTGTTCTTTTCACAAGCTTTTATTAACTTACCTGTCCCGTTGGCTGTTTGTCTGTAATCAAATCTTGCAAGTTAAATTTGATTTCCAGTAGTCAGATTGACTTGAAATTTGGAATACTATGTAAATCGCGTGACAGTACAATAATCTAGTAGTGACATCCTGGCACTCCAGCCAGGATCGTCTCCGCAGGACGGACCTCTTCAACGGTTAATAGCATCGACTTGAAATTTGGTATGCAAATGTAGTTTGGGTGATAATGCAAGTACAGTCAACAAAAAGTACAATCAGCAAAAACCTTGTATTAAAAATTTAATTTTTATGATAACGTTATTTTCTTTGTCTTTTTTTCTTTATTATTAGTATTAGTGTTATGATTAGTATCAGTATAAGGATATAGTAAAGGTATATTTAAACGAGCAATTGTATATTAATTTATATCTGGGACCTCGGAACCCTGCTCTAACGATTTCGACGAAATTTGCTGTTTCGGGGCAAGGTTTTCGGTTGCGAACGAATGATACCTATAGCTTGATTCTATCTTTGAGAAAACGTGTGTTTTCGAATTAGGTATATATTTTTTTAAGTTTAATGTCATCAGTGTGGTGGTAAAGTCGAGTTCATAAACTTGGTGAGAAAAAATTTGAACAAAAATATATCTGGACACGCTTCTACGCCGTTAACAATAGAGTCGTGTTCAGATATTTTTGATCAAATTATTGCTCACAAGACTATGAGCTCGACTGTAAAACGATGTAGTGTTGGACTTATAAACTGGAGGTCTCAAGTTTTTGCAAACGCAACTGTTTTTATTTTGTCATTTATGTTTTAAATTTATACATAAAATTACTTAAGCTGCAAAGTAAAATCAAAACGCACTACAGAGATCATGAAGTTAAAATATTGACCAATCACAGCTTCGCATGTACTATAAAAAAAAGCTATGTAACCGTCTAAAGACACACAGTTATTAGGCACTTTCCTATGTACACCGGCTACCTCCGAACACACAGAACACGGATACTACAGTCGAATCTTTATCGAAGTTTTATTCAGGCATCGCTAGGAAACCCTCTACTTCAGCAGCCAGGGTTTCGGCAGCTACACAAGTTCAAATCTAGGTCGGACGCGACGTGACTAGGTGTTTTATTTTTATTTATTAATTTTGTTTCCGTTACTGCGGAGTTAGTTTGAAACCCTGGGATATAATTGTAATTTTTCGTATAGTTGCGGGCGAAGTATTTAGTATTTACAGGTGGCAGGACCTTGTGCAAGGTCCGCCCGGATTGCTACCACCATCTTGCTCGCTAATCCTGCCGTGAAGCAGCAGTGCTTGCACTGTTGTGTTTCGGCGTGGAGAGTAAGACAGCCGGTGAAATTACTGGCACTTGAGGTATCCCATCTTAGGCCTCTACCCCTGGTGTTGCAGATGTTTATGAGCGGTGGTGATCTCTTACGATCAGGAGACCCACTTGCTCGTTTGCCATCCAGTCGAAAAAAAAAATTAAATAAAAAAACATATAAGAAAGGTGCTAAGTTTAAATCGTGTCGTACCCGTCTCGTATGTTATATTTAACGAAATCATTAAAGCAATATTCATTATTCTCGCGACACCTAATTAAAGGAGATGAGCCGGGTTCACTCATTTGAATATTTTGAATGAAATGTCAAATATCGGGTTCATGTCAATTTTGTAATAAAACATACACACACAATTGCCTCATAAGTAACATTACACATCATAACGCACAAATACACACAAAAACGCACACAGCGCATACACACCCAACACACACACACACACACACAAAATTCAAATTCAAAATTCAAATCATTTATTCAGTAAATAGGCCGCAATGGGCACTTTTACACGTCATTTTTTAAACTACTAGCGCTTTCGGAAAGACCATCATTGCCAAAAAGAATGCGCCGCAAGAAACTTGGCAGAAAGTCATTTTTTCATAATAATAGGTATAATTACAAATAAAATACTTCAAAACTATAGTATACAATTAAAAAAAATTATAATAATACAGGGATGTATGGGGTCCCTTAGTTACAATACTAAACACCAACTATATCTAAACTATATCTACGTTCAGTGGAAGTGTAGAATGCTTCCACCGTCATAAATTTTAAAATAATAAGAACAATAATTTAGTTCTGAAATATACATTTCAGGTCAAGTAACCATTAAGCTTTTGGATTTCGAAGGCAAGTTCACGTCTGCCGCCCCCAAAGTTAGCTCACACGCACTCATGTCATGCTCTGAAAGCACACGCACGCGCGCGCGCACACACACACACACACACACACAAACACACACACACATCCGCACTCACAAATGACCACGGTTAGGGATGCCATATGCCATATGCTTGTAACAGAGATTATGCAGTACGACACTAGCTGCTCGCTATTTATTATTGAGATCTCTTTAGCTGTAATTCATCCTATGTTAAATTGCTTTAAGACTAGCCTATGTGTTATTCCAGATGTCCAGCTATCTACATACCAAATTAAATCCAAATCTGTCTAGCCGTTTTACTTTGAAGGAGTAACAAACATACACACACATACTCACACACTTTCGCATTCATATTTTAGTAGAATTTAAGAATGTATAAATACATTTATATATCTATCCACCTACCTAAAAATAATAACGATGCACAGAAGTAAACACCAACTTTAGAATACCAAGATGTCACTGTTTGTAGACCTCAACGATAAATAGAAAAATAGCAATCATACAAAAACCTCATACAAACATCAATGTCATACAAAAACGGCGAAACCGTGTCAAACACGAGTTCCTGTTGGGAAGGAAGACCAATTTGTTTGCTACACTAACTGGTCCAGCGTCGCTTGAGCCCTGAATCGCCAGTGCGTCCATACAAACCAGGGCTCTAGATATAATGAACTCGGATAATGAGGGATGGATGCCAGGATGATCTTGAAGGTACGTTGATAGCTAGCATGTTACAAAACGCTAGGAAAATGGTGGAAAATAGTGAACAGTTAAGGTTCAGTGTTATTAATAGCAGATAATAGCAATAGGAAGCCGTGGTGGCCTAGTGGATTCACCTATCGCCTCTCAAGCAGAGGGTCGTGGGTTCAGCTTCAAACCTCGGCTCGAACCTCTGAGTTTTTCGAAATTCATGTGCGGTATTACATTTGAAATTTACCACGAGCTTTGCGGTGAAGGAAAACATCGTGAGGAAACTGCACAGAATTCAATGGTGCGTGTGAAGTTCCCAATCCGCACTGAGCCCGCGTGGGAACTATGGCCCAAACCCTCTTGTTCTGAGAGGAGGCCTGTGCCCAGCAGTGGGACGTATTAGGCTAGAATGAATAGCAAATATATCACGGGACACTTGACACCAATTTGACCAGTCCCAAAGATATTAAAGCTTGCGTGTTATGGGTAGGCACTTAGCAATGGATAAACGTAGTTAAATAGAGAGATACATATTTAAATAAATACTAAACACCCAACACTCGAGAACAAACATTCGTATTTTTCAACTCGATTTAAGACGTGAGTTATCCGGGTCAATATATTTAATATGAATCCATGGCAGATGAAATCGCAGGCAAGAGCTAACACATTTATAATTTACCAACCAAGCTGTTACTGGACGTAATGCAAACCCACATTATAGCGTCTTGGTAGGAGTCCAAAAGTCCATTTTATGGGGCCGGCGCCCTAGGGCTGTAAATATTTTTTAGCGTTCTAAGAACTCGACTGATATAGAACGCGGTACTTTGTAGCGGATTTCGTTGGTTTGCGGTCGCTGGGAAGTTTTGGAGTCGAAGAGGTTTCGGTTTAAAGTTTTTAAAGTGGACTCTTGAAGATTTACTGTCAGTTAGTCCGAATGGCAAATTGTCCACATGAATTGACTGATTTTTGAAAAAATAAAAATAAATAAAATCTAGTTATAGTTTATTATCCTTTATTTTCCTTTACTAATAATTATTAACTTAGTTTAAGATATTATATAATGTAAGTAAATAATCAAGTTTGTATGTATTTATTACAGTTGTAAATTTGGACTTATGTTGTTCTGGAAATAAATGGATTACTTATTTAATGATATGGATTCTTGCGATCTGATTTTTTTAATGAAGGGATTTTTAATTTTCAGAAAGCTGAGAAGTATGAGCCGGGACTCATCATGACCAGAGGGTCAGAGGAAACAGAGGCTTAAGTGGCCATAGGCTAAACAACAAGGCCACCTATTTCATGTACTGTTTACAAATTACTTCGTCACGAATAATCAGGGTGTGCACACACTGTCGTACTTACATTTCAGGTTGTCAATTATCGGACATACATCAACCACATCCT
The DNA here is from genome assembly GCF_025370935.1 of Choristoneura fumiferana. NCBI lineage: Eukaryota > Metazoa > Arthropoda > Insecta > Lepidoptera > Tortricidae > Choristoneura > Choristoneura fumiferana. The sequence goes on along the minus strand of NC_133490.1, from coordinate 2,295,371 downwards.
GACGAGTTACCTACTGATAAATTATCGAAAGTTTAACATTCATTTCAGCATTTTCGGGCACAGTTTTCATACTGTCCATTAATACAATGCTTATTAAAGCAAATTAAGAAGCTCATATTTCATAATTAATGGTAAATTAATCGACGAACTGGATCGTGTACAAGGTATAAGAGGCAGCGATTGTAACTAGAATCTACTCAGAACACTCTAGTAAACCAGTAAAATTTTCCCCCTTAACTGATCTCTGGCAGGACTATCTGACAAGAGTATGATCTGCACAGTCTTATAATTAAGTAATTTAGACTTTCCTCCAAAAGAAAATAATTATAAATACTTATTAGAATATTATAAGAATTATAATTATTAATGAGAATTGATTTGTCCATACAATGCAATATTAACTGCAACAATCCTAAAATATTAGGTAGGAGTACATTTTTCCGAAATAACCAATAGGTTCCAGCGTACTCATATGTATAATAAGGAAAACATAAAAAAAAAATCAAACACTTTTAATTTTCATTTCTAACGATGCACATTTTACTTTTGGAGCTTCAAGGTCCGACTCCATTTCATTATCTCGTTTTTTAATTGAATATCCTCTTTGACACGCTTACATCTCATCACTTAAACAGTATTGCAGCCAGCCAGTACTTAAAAGCACATGTGGGATATAGTGTAGTTAATTTATTATGTGCATAGTCACCCCGTCAAATGAAAATATACCTTTATTTTTGAGTCAATATCATTTCTTTCATACTGTACTAAAAATAAAAATACTCGGTAATATCCAAATGAAGTCCGTAAAGGTCAGGATTTTTAATTTCACGTGATAAGTATGATATATTTCTGTATTTAACATCACCTACTTACTAATCAAAAGTATGATATATTTCTGTACTTAATATCACCTACTTACTAATCAAAAGTATGATATATTTCTGTACTTAACATCACCTACTTATACTAATCAAAAGTATGATATATATTTCTGTACTTAACATCACCTACTTACTAATCAAAAGTCTAATGCCTAGCAACCTGCGTCTGTAACAAGTATACATACATATCCTAACGTCTGTATTCCTGGGCAGAACACATGAATTTAATTCTGGTAATTTTAGGGTAGTACACAATACAATACCTACAATAACTCTTTATTGAACACCAACACCAACACATAGTAGGCAGAACAGAAAACACAGGTAAACAACACATCTTCACACATGCATACTTATACATACAATGCACACGTGTAACCATGCCTATCTTCTATAAGTCTCTCTGTCTATGTACCTATTATCTATTTATTTTTCAATTATGTCAGTCAGATTTCTGGTTTAAAAATCGCAGATAAATAACCTAGACTGTGCGAGTACAAACATAATATTCAAATATATTTAGATACGAGCCCGTTAGTTTTCGTTTTTAGTTTGCTACTCATTAAATTTAAAATTTAAAAAACCCCCGACTTAAAAAACGCCAGCAAAAATAAAAATAAAAACGCCCGAAAAAAACGCTGCTTGAAAAGACAATTAAAAAGTAAAAAATAATTATGCGCTACCTAGCTGTTGCCGCGCGACTTCATCTGCGAAGAATTCGTTATCTCTATCCCGCGGGGACTATGCTGATTTCCCGCAAAATTAGCCTAAGTTAATTTAGTATAAAGTATCTAGTAATATTTTTTTATCTAAGCGTTGTCGGTGTCGGGGGACCGCTAAGGTTAACATGAAACTAAATATGTTGTATTTTTTAAAGTATTAACCTTAGCGGTCCCCCGACACGACAACGCTTAGATAAAAAAAATTTACTAACAAAAAAAACAAATAAAACAAAAATATAGCATACATGGGTGTTTCAAATTTTAGGTCCCAAATATGTTTGAAAGTAAAGTAAATATCCATTATGCGTCTAAGATTCCTACCGCAGCGAACAAAAGATCTGATGATCTTGAAACGGCTGAACCGATTTTGATAAATCATGTCTAAGATCCATCGCTAGAAAACCAGCTTTCAAATAAAAAAAACCGCATTCAAATCGGTCCACCCGTTTAAGAGCTACGGTGCCACAGACAGACACACAGACACACAGAGACACACACACATAGCGGTCAAACTTATAACACCCCTCTTTTTCGTCGGGGTTAAAAATAATGATATGACCCACTGAAAATCAGCGTCGCGGCCCCCTGCCTCGACTCATGCTGATTGGACGGGTGACACTCTTTCCCGGCCCGGATAGCACCGACATGGAAATACCGACCCTTTTTTTTTGTGTACACGCCCACAGAAACTGACAGGAGCGTCTATGGGCGTGTACACGAAAAACAGGGTCGGTATTTCCATCCCGGTATTATTTGGGCCGGGAAAGAGTGTCACCCGATTGGACTCCTTTTTGGAGACAACTGCCACAATACACTTTTTTTTATGTAATATGTCCCACTGCTGGGCAGAGGTCTCCCCTTTCTTTCGCCACTCTTCCCTATCATGAGCATCCACCTGCCAATCGAGCTGAAAAGCGCTCAGGTCATCCCGCCATCTCCTCTTGGGTCTGCCTCTGCTCCTTTGACCATCCTTCGGAACCCATTCGGTAACGATTCGTGACCATCGGTCTGGATGCATGCGGCAGACATGTCCAGCCCAGTCCCACACTTACACTTATACACTTTTAGATTTAAGAAATTTGTGAACTGTTTTTTTGTTGTTGTTGTTGTTGTTTCGAAATAAATTTTATTCATTCATTCAATATTAGACTTTACTTGCAGCTTTGCTCGCGTTAACAATCAGATCCGGCAGTTGGATTAAAATTCATGGTTTTACTATGTTCCCGTGGGAATTCCAATATATTTTAGGCACAACACACAAACATCACGCCTGTATTCCCAAATGGGGTAGGCAGAGCACACGAATCGTTACCGCTTCGGAGCCACTTTTAGCAATTTTAGGTTTAAAGTTTGACAAAAAAAAAGGTAAAATAGTGACAGGTTGCTAGCCTGCCGCCTACGATATACCTTAACATATATCCTGTGTCGCCTCTTACGACATCCATGGAGGAAATGGGAGAATGGAGATTTCATTAACGTTACATATAAAACATATTTTATGTGTCAAAATGTAGCTGAAGAAAATTTTGGGATTTTATCCCGTTGACATGGGAATATAGGGATAAAAAGTAGGCCATATATTATTCTAGGCTATCTAAATACCAAATTTCATTTAAATCTGTCCAGCCGTTTTACCGTGAAGGATTAACAAACATACACACGCACTCATATTCACAAAATTTAGCTTTTTTTTAGTCTGATTGTCATTTCACGAAAACTTTGTACTCCCTTACAACCTACTAAATAGTATAACGGAACAACACAAATAAAGCAAGTGGAACAAATTCTCGTAGCTATCAAGTAACATTAACCCATAAATGTATTTATTGGATACGTTTTTGTTGCGTTTTAGCAGCGACACTATGTTGAACAATAAACTTTTTTACCGAGTCGTATCACGCACTGACAGCGGAAAGCGCGGGAACCGCCATTGTTGTTTTTTTTTAGTTTTAATTTCATTCGGTTCGAGGCCTGGATTTATACATGTCGGCTCCCTAAAAACGTTAAATATTGACATTTCACGATTATCCTCCAAATAAGGTTTTTTTTTTTAATTTTATTTATACGATCTTGGATTTTGAAATAAAATAGTTTATTGCATGACCACAGGTATATGAATAAGATATTCGTGTGTTGGTGTGCCCTTTCATTGTCTACCATTTTCATGGTGTAGGTACAATATTTAAAAAATAAAAATATATGCAAGTGGGTACGTATTAGGTACAAAATTATATAAAACAAAATTAAAAATTAAGTCAATCATATGAAATTAAATAGAACACAGTCATTAAATAAAGTTACAAAATAAATAAAACAAAATTAATTAAATTACATTAACTCAACAAAAAAAAAGATTTTTCATTTTTTATTACTATTTTTTTGATCAGCGTCTGCAAAACAAAAATAATAGCAAGCACTTATTTTAAAAATCCCGCATCCCGCAAAAATCCTCAACGGATTTGAACGAACTTTTACCCAGTTTATCTTAGTTTAGCTCGATTAACACTAAATAATTTCATCCCAGAAAACACACTAAATAATTTCCCGTGTGGTGCCGGGTAAGAATAGCACCTCCCCCTTTCTTCCTGTGGGTGTCGTAAGAGTCGACTAAGGGAACAGGGTTGAAGTGTGTTGTGGGCGATGGGCTAGCAACCTGTCACTGCGATATCACATTTTGTCCATCTTTTATACCCACATTTATGCTAAAAGTGGTACTGGAACACAAGTTTCACGTGCTCTGCCTACCCCTTTTAGGGATAAAGGCGTGAATGTATGTATGTATGTAGAAAATTGCATTGTTTCCACGGGGCAGCAAAAGCAATACCTAATTGATTTTTCACAAATAAAGACGCATTGACTATAGTTATTTTAATTTTGTAATTTGACATGTAATTGTATTTCTATCTGACATTAAGGGGCTTCACCATCCATTGATTAGCGTTAACCGACGGTTAAATGTGATGCCGTCTCCGTCTATTCGAACAAAACAAATAGAGACGACATCACACCTAACCGCCAGTTAACACTAATCAATGGATGGTGAAACAGCCCCTAAATATTGTATATTATAGTAACGTTACTCATAGCTTACATTTCTGAGACATACTTAATGAAATAATAATTTTCTTTCAGCCATAAGCTCAGACCGAGAATCTTAATAATAACACTTATTATTTATTTGTCAAACAAATGAAATATATTAATGTCACAAATAAACTACCTTGTAAACTAAAGATAAATCTAAAACTAAACTAAATAAAACAAAAACTCAAATTAAGATAGACTCATTGTTCTAATTGATTTAACTTCATTCGTGTTTTTTTTTATCGTATGTACATTAAATTTTAATTGACATTTGGTATTAGTTTATTATTTATTTGATTTTCAATTTTGATTGTGACCTTAGTTCTTGTTTTCACATTTAATATTTTGCGAGGAATAAAAATTTGTGTAGGTACGCCTTAAAAAAATGTTCTAATACATTGATTATCCGCAAAAGATTAATAGATTGAGTAGAAAAAATTACGTAGGTAAATTGAAGTTATTTTTACCTTTTTTGAGTTTTGTTTTAAATCGTTTTTTTTAAACTATTCGTTTATTTTTTTTAATATCACGAATAAATGATTTCTTTCATTCTTCTTTCTTTCATAAGACTATCGCGTATATCATTAATGATCATATCTAACGTCACGTAAACACACGACAATCGGTAACTTCTAAACAACTAACAATGAACAACTTGCGAAAAGGCCGGACTTTTACAACTTGCCTCTTGCTTGCTCTGTGCACTGTAAGCGCAGGAAAAGTATACACTGACTATTTATATGTGGGAGATGAGTTGTTTTTAATATATTTTGAATTTTAACGGTTCCAAATTAGCTCATAAACAAGATAGTCGCTAAACCGCTCCCAAACGGTGTGACGTCATTTGTATTCGCTTTTATAAAAAGGGCCTACCTCCCGCCGACGGCTCAGATATCATTCAGCAGGGCTACTACGAAACTCGAAGTTCGTGTCGTGCGGTCCCTCTGACACTTATACTATTTAATACGAGAGCAAGAGGGACGGTACGATACGAACTTCGAGTTTCGAGTTTCGTAGTAGCCCTGCAGTTGCGAACATCGCACAAGCTGTGCTCTGAGCTGTTGACGTAGTCCAGGTAACGCCATTTTTGGTTTGGCGCGGTGATTACTTTTTGCAAGTTGATGGAGTGGCCATGGGTTCACCGATTGCTCCGGTCACCGCCAATATTTTTATGGAGTGGTTGGAGGGAAGAGCTTTAAACAACGCTCCCGTTGTTCCCAGATATTGGTGGCGGTACGTGGATGACGTTTTTGCGATTGTGTCCAGGGATAGTTTGTCGCAGTTTTCTGACTACCTTAACACTTTGCACGATAAGGTTAAGTTCACGGTGGAGATTGAGAATGATGGGCAGTTGCCGTTTTTAGATGTTTTGGTTATGCGGGGACCCTGTGGTAAATTGGAAACTACAGTTTATCGTAAGCCAACTCATACGGATCGATACTTGAGGGCAGATTCACACCACCATCCTTGTCATTTGTCTTCTTTGCCTAGAACGTTGATAAATCGATTGCATATGATATTGTTGTTCTTGGTCAAATGCTTTATTTCTAAATAAAATGCTGTGTTGATTTGAACGCTGTTTTACCTAATGATATCTTCCTCTAATCTCCCACGTATAAATTCTTACTAATATTATAAATTCAAAAATGAGTTTGTTTGTTGGTCTGTATTCACGCCTTAACTGCTGACCCGATTTCCACATGTTTTTGAAATTATATAACTCAGAAGGGGTCAATAAAGAAAAATAATGTATTATTTAGTATATTCTTATGTCAAATTATTAGCTATAGGCACTAAGAATAGAACGGCTAGGTAATTTACAAAAGTCATAAACACTGTTTTTCGGGAAGCCTTCCGCAATCACTCCTGAGGATGATCCTCCGCAAAGATAGAAACAAACTTGCCCATCAGAATTGTCTTTATGATTAGTTTCACAAGCCACATCACATTACTCAAACAGTTACTCAGAAGTGCCACTTGACAACATCATTGCAAAAAAACATCAATAAAAACACATAATTAGATTATAAAAAGCTACATATCGTCATCATTGCAACGTTTCCGGGTTCGTTTCCGTATTGCAAATACAGCCAAATATATATCGAACGTTCTTTTGACCTTCAACTGTATATGGAATACACTATCACAGTATAATTCCGTGTCGTGTCTGATTTTAAAATATGACGGACCCATCTCTTCCCGTGGGTGTCGTAAAAGGCGACAAAGGGACCTGTAGGGCTACTACGAGATCCGACAATCGAAGTTCGTATCGTACCGTCCCTCTCACTCTAGTATGAAATAATACTAGCGTCAGCGAGACGGTACGATACAAACTTCAATTTTAGAATTTCGTAGTAGCCCTACTGATGTAAGAGTGGTCTGCAGCGTATTACTGTTATATATGTGTGCGTGTACGAACGTTTACTCTTGTCATTCGTCTATTCAATAAACAGTGTATTTGTAACCATCAGCTGTTTCACTCGTTCCCCGACCGATATTTAACATTGGCGACGAACTACCCACACGGCAAGAAAATAAAATGGGGTCGACGCATTACGGCGTTTTGCCTATTTTTGACCACAATCTGCAAGCCTGGAAAACCTATAAAGCACGATTAAGCCAATGGTTTCTGGCAAACGACGTAAATGCAACTTCGGATGCGGCCGGGGTTAAACGACGAGCGATACTTCTAAGCACACTCAGCGATGGTACTTACAAGCTCGCTGCAGATCTAGCATTGCCAAAGGATTTACAGCAAGTACCATATGAGGACATACTGAAGTTACTGGAGGAACACTTCGTCCCAAAGGTTGTTGGTTTCGGAAAGCCTTTTAATCCAGATGTTCAGCTATCTACCCACTCAATTTTATTCAAACACTTCCAGCTGTTTTAACGTGAAGAAGTGACAAACACTTCCCAACATGCATGCAATCGTAATTATAATATTCTTCTTCTTTAAGTACCTCTTAAATTAGTGAAGATCGGCATCAGATTGATGTTAACTTTATATTCTTTCCCTCAATGTACTTTTATGTGTATCGAATATTGTAATAATGTAAATAAATTCTTCTCTCTCTCTCTCTCTCTCTCTCTCTCTCTCTCTCTCTCTCTCTCTGCTCGAACTTGTCTGTGTCCCAGGGAAGGCGGAAAAGCTCGGCTATGTTCGCGATCCCTGTCACTCCCGGATGTTGCTTAGCCAATACTTCTTTCTCCACCCGATTTCTTCTGCCAGCAACCTTGCCCATCATAATGAGGGCTACTTGACAGGCGAAATATCGCTAGATGGCGTTAGTGTTGTGAGGTCCGTTTGACGTTGCTTCACTGTAGACACTGGCGCCACTGTAGACAAAAGTCCTGCCTCTACTATAGTGATTAGTTTGTTATTACGGGCGTGAAAACAAAGTTTACATTTAAATCATATTTAATATCTTAAAATCGTACCATAAAAATATAAATATATAGCTGCTTTTGATGTTGACTGTACATGCAGATTATAACTATGGAGGAGCGGTGCCTCCTGACACAGGCTTTATCAAGCTTAAAAGGAGGCTCCAGCCATTAAACAATGTTATGTATAAATTGTTATTGAAAATAAAGCATTTTGAGTTTGATTTTTTTATTTTTGATCAAGCATGCCATGCAGTATTACGTAGTCCCGTTTTATTCGGAAAAAAGGGAGGAAAAAGGTTTCCGAAAGACAAAACTGTCTCAAAACACAGACATTCATTGCACCATAACGCATATTTGTCATAATTAATTTCAGGTATTGCAAAATATTTACAAAATTATTCTAATTATAAATAAACCCGAGTATCTCACCCCAAAACAGTGACATTTGACATTTCAAAGACCTCTCGCTACACTAGCGCCTCTAGCGACGAATACATACGCGATAGCCCTCATTGGCTAATTTAGTTATTTAACTAAAGCTAATATACGTCAAAGAGCCGTGGTGGCCTAGTGGTTTGACCTATCGCCTCTCAAACAGAGGGTCGTGGGTTCAAACCCCGGCTCGCACCTCTGAGTTTTTCGAAATTCATGTGCGGAATTACATTTGAAATTTACCACGAGCTTTGCGGTGAAGGAAAACATCGTGAGGAAACCTGCAACAAACCTGCGAAGCAATTCAATGGTGCGTGTGAAGTTCCCAATCCGCACTGGGCCCGCGTGGGAACTATGGCCCAAGCCCTCTTGTTCTCAGAGGAGGCCTGTGCCCAGCAGTGGGACGTATATAGGCTGGGATGATGATGAATATACGTCAAACGGACCTCACGGGAACTGCACTACTAACTATCATACTACATAATATATCTATAATAATAGTAGGATTACGGATTATCTTGCACGCCAGTGCACCCGCTAACAAAAGATGTAAGAGTCCTGTTATTGGCCCAAGTCAAGGGGCACTATCAAAGTACCCTCGAAAAATTCAATTCTAACCCTCGGGAATGTCAATACTTTGCCGATTCCTAAGGCTTTTTGGTAGGTGTTGAACCCTCTAAAACTCCATTTTAGTCATACTTGTTAGAGACAAAATGCTGCACTTCGTGAAGAAAGCAAGCCGCTTTGCACAGTGATAGTACAGACTAAACTGAGTGATTTGACTCGCAGCAGCGGAAGTTTCACCCCTTAGGAACAGAGATGGCGCCACTTCTTTAAAAAATATTTCAAAAAATTCTACAAGCTAAAGTAATAAACCGATTTCAATGTTTAATATCTCAAATGAGAGCCTATTATATACGTTACTTATAAAAAAATACAAAAAAAATATTTACAAAAAACTTTTGTCAAAAAACGCCATCTTAAGTTTTTTTTTCTTACCTGATTTGTAGTTTTTACTTGATTGCTTAAAAAAAACTGTATGTAACATGAATGGTTTAATGCATGTTCATATTACTGAGTACATAACAAGTATTTAAAAAAAATCCGACACCGATACCTATCATATTTAACGAAATATGACAGTTTAAATGTGAGCACAAATTTCTTTAAAAAATATTTCAAAAAATTCTACGAGCTAAAGTAATAGACCGATTTCAATGTTTAATATCTTAAATTAAAGCTCATAACATTCATTATTTACAAAAAAATATAAAAAAAAATATTTACTGAAAACTTTTGGCAAAAAACACCATCTCAAGTTTTTTTTTCTTACCTGATTGGTAGTTTTTATTTGATTGCTTAAAAAAACTGTATGCAACATGAATGGTTTAATGCATATACATGTTACTGAGTACATAATAAGTATTTAAAAAAAAATTGACACCGATACCTATCATATTTCACGAAATATGAAAGTTTAAATGTGAGCACAAATTTCTTTAAAAAAATTCAATAAATTCTACAAGCTAAACTAATAAACCGATTTAAATGTTTAATATCCCAAATCAAAGCTCATAAAATTCATTATGTAGAAAAAAATATTTAAAAAATATTTACTGAAAAATTTTGGCAAAAAACGCCATCTTAAGTTTTTATTTCTTACCTGATTGGTAGTTTTTACTTGATTGCTTAAAAACATTGTATGTTGTATGCAACATGAATGGTTTAATGCATACTTATATAATTTCTGAGTAAATAACAAGTATTATAAAAAAAAAACCTACACCGATACCCTTCATACTTCACGAAATATTTAAGTTTAATTGTGCACGCTTTTCTTACAAATAAATTTCAACGAAATCCTCAAGTGAAACTAGTACTCTGATTATAATGTTTAATGTTAAATGAAAAGAAGAACGAAATTACCTAATTTATTAAAAAAAAAGTTTTTTCCTGGTGTTACGAAAAAATATAATTACTTTAAAATTAGTAATTATTAAGACAATAAATAAAAACTATACCGTTTCCGGCATAGTTGATTCTGAGATGTAATATATATTGCTTAGTAGTTGGCGAATTTATTTAAAAATTAGCTTTTTATGTGATAGGTAGGGCTACAGCTTATAGATATGTCACATTTGAAATAAAAGACTATGAACATCAATGTTCATCAAATATTTAAGTTAAAACCTATAAGTCCTCTTCGGGTTCATCGGCAGATGTAGAACTGAAAAGGAAAAGTCGTTTTGAAGTACTTGTGCTATTCCAATACTACTAAATAACAGATCTTTTAGACACGGACTGTGTTGCTGTAATTACTGTTGAATTATTTTTGTGCCTAGTTGATTACCATTAGATCTAAAATTTTGTGCCTACCTGTGGAAATCAGTGGTCAGCATACTAAATAACCCTGCATTGAATATTATATTAACTTACTTTTGATTTGTACAGCCACCTTTGCAGGATTTACACTGGGCAGTGCATGGTAAGCTGACCCGACGACACCCACAACGCATGGTATCGCAGCCAGATTTGCAGCCACAATACTTAATGGTCCAAGAGGCTTACTTTCTTTTGCCAACTCTCTTTTGCCTTAGTCCATCCCCAAGAAGATGGACATGGTACGGAAACTTCTGGTTTCAGAGCGTTTCTCCATATTTGGCCCGCTTGGTAAGCTTCACGCAGTGTATGTTTATAGAGAGCATGTCCATACCATGTCCATCTTCTTGGGGATGGACTAAGGCAAAAGAGAAGGACTCCAGAATTGTCGGCAGTTACAGCGATTTGGTCGCAATTAAGCCTCTTGGACCATTGTGGCTGCAAATCTGGCTGCGATACCATGCGTTGTGGGTGTCGTCGGGTCAGCTTACCATGCACTGCCCAGTGTAAATCCTGCAAAGGTGGCTGTACAAATCAAAAGTAAGTTAATATAATATTCAATGCAGGGTTATTTAGTATGCTGACCACTGATTTCCACAGGTAGGCACAAAATTTTAGATCTAATGGTAATCAACTAGGCACAAAAATAATTCAACAGTAATTACAGCAACACAGTCCGTGTCTAAAAGATCTGTGATTTTGTAGTATTGGAATAGCACAAGTACTTCAAAATGACTTTTCCTTTTCAGTTCTACATCTGCCGATGAACCCGAAGAGGACTTATAGGTTTTAACTTAAATATTTGATGAACATTGATGTTCATAGTCTTTTATTTCAAATGTGACATATCTATAAGCTGTAGCCCTACCTATCACATAAAAAGCTAATTTTTAAATAAATTCGCCAACTACTAAGCAATATATATTACATCTCAGAACCAACTATGCCGGAAACGGTATAGTTTTTATTTATTGTCTTAATAATTACTAATTTTAAAGTAATTATATTTTTTCGTAACACCAGGAAAAAACTTTTTTTTTAATAAATTAGGTAATTTCGTTCTTCTTTTCATTTAACATTAAACATTATAATCAGAGTACTAGTTTCACTTGAAGATTTCGTTGAAATTTATTTGTAAGAAAAGCGTGCACAATTAAACTTAAATATTTCGTGAAGTATGAAGGGTATCGGTGTAGTTTTTTTTTTATAATACTTGTTATTTACTCAGAAATATATATAAGTATGCATTAAACCATTCATGTTGCATACAACATACAATGTTTTTAAGCAATCAAGTAAAAACTACCAATCAGGTAAGAAATAAAAACTTAAGATGGCGTTTTTTGCCAAAATTTTTCAGTAAATATTTTTTAAATATTTTTTTCTACATAATGAATTTTATGAGCTTTGATTTGGGATATTAAACATTTAAATCGGTTTATTAGTTTAGCTTGTAGAATTTATTGAATTTTTTTAAAGAAATTTGTGCTCACATTTAAACTTTCATATTTCGTTAAATATGATAGGTATCGGTGTCGGATTTTTTTTAAAATACTTGTTATGTACTCAGTAATATGAACATGCATTAAACCATTCATGTTACATACAGTTTTTTTAAGCAATCAAGTAAAAACTACAAATCAGGTAAGAAAAAAAAACTTAAGATGGCGTTTTTTGACAAAAGTTTTTTGTAAATATTTTTTTTGTATTTTTTTATAAGTAACGTATATAATAGGCTCTCATTTGAGATATTAAACATTGAAATCGGTTTATTACTTTAGCTTGTAGAATTTTTTGAAATATTTTTTAAAGAAGTGGCGCCATCTCTGTTCCTAAGGGGTGAAACTTCCGCTGCTGCGAGTCAAATCACTCAGTTTAGTCTGTACTATCACTGTGCAAAGCGGCTTGCTTTCTTCACGAAGTGCAGCATCCGGCCAAAAAATGGCCTTAACAAGTATGACTAATTTGGAAACTGATGCACTATTTTCTGATAAGTCCACGTTATTTTATCTGACAGATATCTGATTAGCGTTCTGTTTATGAACGAACAAAATAAAAGCTCTTTTTATTCTAAACCAAAAACTAGGTAACAATGCGTACATAAAAAATCAGCCATAGAATATTATTTTTCATGATTTTTTAAATGGTCATATCCTGTAGAGCTCTATAGGTTAGGTTAGGTTTGTGTTATAAAAACTCTGGAAAATAAATGGATTCAGAGAAAAAAAGAGTTATTACAATCAATATGTTATGACAAACATTACATTATGACTTTCAACAATTATGCGAACCGATATAGACCCATCTATGAGTAACCAGAGTAGTGGTAGCAGAGCCCTGCTGCTTCTAAGCAAAATGTACGCAGTAAGGGGACATTTTACATTGGAAAAAACATAAAAAGACCTACAAATTGAATATAGGTAAATACCTAATACCTTAAATTTCGCATAGATTTGTCTGTGTGGCACATGTTCATGGCAATCTCATGGCAATGTAGGTAAATAGTTAACGCGTCCAAAACGTCAAACCAGAATAAAAAAACGTTTTAATATAACAAATCTCTTCCGACGCGCACCTTTTTTCTATCCCTTTAATACCGTAATCCTTTCCATTGGTATATTTATCAAAAACTGCGTTAAAATATTACACGTCCATTTGCAACGACAACGCGGCTGTTTCTGACAGATGACGACCGCCATTTTGGAAATGTCGACAACTGGCCACATAGAACGCGGAAACGAACCAAACGCACTAACTCCAATTTTAATAAATTATATATAGATCTTATATTAAAGTGAGTAAGGTTGGAAATAGTTCGAGCGGTTTTAGTTACGACGTTTTGTTTTTATGTGGCGGACTGGCGGTTTAGTATATTGTGGTTTAGTACCTAGTGAAATGGCGATTGTAGGATTGTCCTAAGTTACTGTACAATAATTAAACAATGTAAATAATACTGAGGATTTGTTTTCTATCTTGTTTTGAATTAAAGTGTTTGGTATTGAGAGATTGTGCGACATTGATTTGGTCTTACATTTGTAAAGGTGACAAGACCTTTGACTTTGTTAAGAGCATTGCCAACTTGTGCGACAAAAATTGTGGGCTCATCGTGATAATTTAGAGTATAAAATAATTGAGTAAACGAGACTTAAGATGTTTAATTTGTACAAAACGAAGGTATACCTACTTGGTTTGGATAGGTATTTAACTAAATGTTAACAAACTTCAGCTGCCGGATTTGGTGCATTCAAGTCAGCCATTAGACGGAAATTGAATTGAGATTCCGAAATTTCAAAAATGGTTATCCGTCCAGTGCCCTTAGTGTAAGTTTTCGGTTACAAAATACGTTTCGATCGCGTTCGCGTTAAAATCTCAATTTGTATGGAAACATGAGCAGCGCCTCTAGCGGAACGTTTGCGATGTTCGTGTTTCCATACAACTTGAGATTTTACGCGAACGCGATCGAGACGTATTTTGTAACCGAAAACTTACACTAGGGGTACAGATAACCAACTTAGATTACTACTTACTTAGATTACTGGGCATTTCTACTTTAAATGACGTAAGTTAATTTTTTTTTAGAATTGGGTAATCCAGGTTTCACCGTACTCACAATCACGAGCACTATTGATTTTGACGAATAATAAATGTCCCCAATTTTCCATAAAAAATTGATGTGTCCATTTCTTAACGACCCATATAAACTGTATGAATAAAAAGTCACAAAAGTGACAAAAAAATTTGGGACACTTTTTTTCTTCATTTAAACCAATAGTACTCGTGATTTTGAGTAAGGAGAATCCAGAATTACCTAATTCTGACATAAAAGTTATGTTGCGTCATAAAAATCGTCAGTAAAAATGTCCTACTACCTACTAAGTGGAGCACCAAAGAGATTTCGGTAATGTTTGGCCACTTTTACTGTTAATTTAAGATCCGGCAAATTAGGTAGGTACGACGACGAGCGAAGCGATTAGAGAAGTGTTGTGTACAATTGCGCTCCAAACGCGCGAGCCGAGCGAGCGAAGCGCCAGGACCTAATCAGAAAATAATTTGACTCCTACCAGTGCTGGTTATGTACGATGAACAAGGTGAAGAAAGCAGAAATGTTCCACCTATACCTAGAGCCATCCACGAAGACGCGTGATTTTGACAAAATTAGACATTCATCATCCCAGCCTATATACGTCCCACTGCTGGGCACAGGCCTCCTCTCAGAACAAGAGGGCTTGGGCCATAGTTCCCACGCGGGCCCAGTGCGGATTGGGAACTTCACACACACCATTGAATTGCTTCGCAGGTTTGTGCAGGTTTCCTCACGATGTTTTCCTTCACCGCATAGCTCGTGGTAAATTTCAAATGTAATTCCGCACATGAATTTCGAAAAACTCAGAGGTACGAGCCGGGGTTTGAACCCACGACCCTCTGCTTGAGAGGCGATAGGTCAAACCACTAGGCCACCACGGCTTACTAGGCCACCATTAGACACATTAGACATTAATGACATTGTAATAAAAACCACGGCACGCGTCATCGTGAATGACATCTGGGTGGAACAAAGGCAAAAAGTCTTTATTTGCGTTTTATAAAGACAACTTAAGTCGTGGTCTCTTCTTCGTCGTATTCTTCATTTCTGAAGGTCGTGCCCGTCTTGATAAGCTTTTACGGAGACGTTGACGAACTGCTTCCACACCCGTCTCCCCGTGATCACCTTAATTTGATCCAACCATCGGGTTGGTGACTGTCCTCTGATCCGTTTCCCCTTTAAGTCGTGGCAGCCTAGTGATTTGACCTATGGCCTCTCAAGCAGAGTCGTGGGTTCGAGCCTGGCATCTCTGAGTTTTTCGGAATGTATTAGCGAAGTTACATTTGAAATTTCTAATGAAGTTTACGGTGAAAAACCCACTGAGTGTGAATCCGCACTGGGCCCGCGTGGGGACTACACTATGGCCCAAAACTTCACATTCTGAGAGGGCTGGGCCCTCCAGTGGGTATGAATGAATAAGATGGAGCACGCTTGCCCAATAAATGACCGTTCATCCTAGATTTGTAGCGATCAGGGAACACAGATGCAGGCAGGGCATTCCACTCCTCAGGTGTCCGGATAATAAAGGACGAGCGAGAACGTTTTGTGTTAATGATGAAGAAGACAGCATCTGACTCAATATTTGTAGCCATAACAGAATTTTGATTTGTGTATCAGTTTAATTGAGAAACTTCAGTTTCCCCCCCATCGCTTACCTCGGAAAATCTCTGTGTTTTCTGCACTTTTACTATGTGATGGTGTGCGATAAAGAGTTATTGTATTGTATTGTAAATCATCATCATCATGTCAGCTGTAGGGCATACACTGTTTTTCATAGCTAGGCCTGCCCCATAGACTTCCAGTTGTTTCAGTTGGAAGGAGCTGCATTTACCGTGAACCTGCGCAGCTTAAACGACGTCACACAATCAAACAAATTAAATAGTTCTTCTAAAACCAAAACTGATTTGAACACAAAAGTATTATAAGCTCTTACACTCCGAAACATTAGCGAATATAAAATATACACCGCCCAAAATGCCTCAACATTTACCCCTCCCACTGCCCACGGGGGTCATTAATCACGGGCGGGACAGTCTGCCTAATCAAGGACCAATTCCAGTGATATTACGTATGGTTAAATTGCCGAGCGGAGAGGAGTGATGAGCACTTAGAGCACGTTTTAGGCACGATGACACTATACTAGTTGTGTTATAATTGTGAAAGCTTTTGTGTGTGTATGTTATTTTTTCTAGTCAAACAGCAGGTAGAATTTGGATGAATTTTGTCAAGTCAAGATAGATCTTTGGAATAGTACACAGGCTATGCTCAAAAACTTTTTAATTTTCTAAAAAAGAAGCTTGTCTGACGATCTGTTATGTGTACGTTGATGTGTTTTTCTGTTTGGGTGTGCCTGTGTTTTGAAAAATAAAGTCGTATCTGTTCCACAGGTAGGTAACCGTGCTGGCTCTTTCCTCGATCAACGTATTGGCATTGCCATACAACGAGTAAACCAGCCTCCCCTAGCGATCTGGGTGATATTTGTAAATAAAGGTTTTTAGTCTTAGAATAAAATTAGTCTGTTTTATTTTTCTTATAATATTGTAACGAATAAATATTATTTAATAGAAACACATCCTCTCGAAAGCACCATATTCGTTTTCTGCGTACATGACATCTGCCCCAAATGGATATCGAAAAAAAATATATAAAAAATAGTAAAAAAAAATTTTATTTCGATAACAGATTAAGACAATGTGTAGGTAACAAAGGATGGTGTCTCCGATCGTCTAAAATCTATCTTTCTGTTTAACAATCCGACGAATATTAATTGCAACGGATCAAAACTGGATGCGTTTTAAACCTAAACGTCATTTTTTGTCCCATATTTTACAGACAAGTAGAAACAATCACTTTCAAGTGGCATCAGATGACGTATTTTACAGACCCATTTGGGTCGTAAAGTGTGAGTATTATGTGTCCCAAAATACCGTGAGCCACTTGATTCGTATATAATAATTAGGGGCACGGTCGGCGCGCCCCGAGGTGCGGCGTTATTGTTACAGCGGCAAGCGGCATTTAAAGGGTTAGCTTGTGTGACCTGATTTTTGAAGGTGGAATCGGGAAATTACAGTGTCTCTATAGGGGGTTAAAAGACTTGGAAGAGGATATTTACAACTATGCTAGGCATAGTTCTGCAAAGGGTTATGTTACCCTGGAGTGGGACATTATATAAGACGTGGTGATGATGATGATTAAGAAAATAGATAAGATAAGATTAAATAACTGCCAATCTTAGCATTGCTCGATTTCGCATTTTTGTAACCAAATTGTAGATACCTACTACCAAAAATTGTTTTTGGAACAAAAATTCACCAAATTGTATGTAAGTATACTACCTAAGATGTTACAATCATAATCACAAATCAGAATACAAGACAACTAGGTCACGGAACAAATAAAAAAGGAATAACATTTAATTTCCTTTAATACCATCCTTTAATACTGGAGAACTTCGAAGGCTTTTATTTCCCCTTCCACAAGCATAAATCTACACAAAAACAAAGAACCTGAGATACTAAGGCGAATCCACACATCAATGCCCTACACAAACAGGTGTGAGTGTAATCGAAACTTTTTAGCGCTGGCCGCGCCCTAGCGCGTTGGAGGCGTAAGAACAAAAGGCATAGAGGTGAAACTGCTTGTGTTTAGTCTAGCGCAGCGGGCAAATCGGGTAAGATCACACGTAGGGTTGTCGACGCGATTTTGACCTAAGTACTTAATGTTATAAAATGAGAATGTCTGTGAAGAAGTCTGTAGTTAGTCAATATTTTTTACTAGTTAGTCAATAACGTTTTCTCTTCTCATGCTCGTATAGTTCGTGTTTATGCTGGATCTAGGCAACATAAAATAACTTTTTATGCTCTAGTGCATAAAGTAAAATCTTCGTCTAAACCCAAGGTAATCAGGTGTCAACAGCCACAAACAAAAAAGTTTTTACATATTTTTTAAGTATAACAATCACAGGTATAATAAGTGAACACTGTTGCTATTTCATTTCCTCGCAGTCGAAGTGAAAAGCAGTGTAAAACTCGAGCATTAAACCCATTTTCCCCTCGACGTGTCTATCCACCCTCGCCGTACCAGCTCGGGTGGCTATATGAACGTCTGGGGTAAAATGACTCGTTTTATGCTCTCGTTGTACAATCTACTATTGAACCGATTTAGATGATGGTATGAAAGGAAGGAGGGGAAGGAGAAAGTGTAGTTTTTCCATAAACAAAATCCATAGTGTTGCATACAGGGCTATCGAGGTCCAAGATATGTTTACACTTTACTACTTAATCGCTTTCACTTCGTATTTGAGCTTTTATAACCAAATTGTCAGAAGAGTGGCGAGGACTGAAGTGTAAAATATATCTTTGACTTCAATCGTACTTGCGGACAGCGGATTGTTTTGTCTTCCGGTTCGTGGTCGCTACTCGAGGACTTTTCTTCCTCAACAGTTATCTGTTTTTTGAGCGTTGTAGCCCGCGCATTGCCACCCAATAACCAAGCTGCCATTTTGTAGTAGGCAGGCCATATAGCACGGAGACCAGATGGCCGTTGGGGCTGAAAAGTTCTCGAGTGGAGACCGCGGATCGGCAAGCGCAGCGTAGGACGTCCAGCAACGTAAAGCCGCGTGTTCAGGGTTGATGCAGGCCGCTTCCAACCGAAGCTGTTGGAGGTCTATGGGGAGGCATATGTCCAACAGTAGACTTAAAGGAGCAGCCACACCACTGCTTATAAAACAGTGACGGTACGGAATCGCAGTGACGAATCGTATGCGCACCGTTTTTAGCGCATGCCCTTTACACCGCTGCTCAAGATACACAGACCCGCAATGACACATTATCCTTCGAGTTGTCTATTTTTTACTATAAAAGTACATCGTGGTTTTTAATTGCGTTGTATAAAGACAACCTAAGCCGTGGTGACCTATAGTGGTTTGACCTACGGCCTCTCAAGCAGAGGATCGTGGGTTCAGACCCCAGCTCGCACCTCTGAGTTTTTCGAAGTTCATAATACCCAAAATTACATCTGCAATTTACGCTGAAGGAAATCATCGTGAGGACACCTGTACAAACCTGCGATGGTGTTGAAGTTCCCCATCCACACTGGACTGGGCCCGCGTGGGAAATACGGCCCAAACCCTCTCAGTGGGACGTATTATAGCCTGGGATGAATAGGTATTGTTGTACAATACAACAATACAATACAAAGACTCTTTATTGTACACCAGACATTGTAAGCGATACAGAAAACAGATACACAGAGAAAAAATTACAAGGTACCTCGTGTTGTGAATTTTCTTTATTTTCTTTATGATGATGATGTCCATTTAAAGTGTCGCTTCTGTGGACATTGTTAATCTCTCGTCCGGCGTCGGTAGGAAACGGGCGCGGTGGGAAGTAGGCGCGACCTACATGCGATCAATTTATTGTACCAGTGGGTTAGCCGCGATTTGCCATTTAAAAGCACGGCAAGACAGCGCGCGATGCGATGGCGAGCGTTCCACAGAGTGGAACGGAATAGAGTGAACGGTCAAGGGCTTTAACTCATGAGGTCATGAGCCACCATGGTACCATTTCAATGGTTAAACTGATCGAGTGGTGCCATTGTTTCCGGATTGAAAGTTTCTTTGTGAACTTCCTTCCGCTGGCGTTCGTGTCGTCATAGTATAGTGTGTTGTATGTTTTTATATGTTTTAGTTTTTAAATGGGTCCCACTGAAAAACAGCGTAACACTATGCTGAGTGGGGTCCACTTTATACTATTCGATGTTATTTTTATTTTTTTCCATGTAATGTATTTTTATGTGTATCGAATATGTGTAAATAAATGTTTCTCTCTCTCTCTCTATCTCTCATTTCACAGTAACCGATGACATCATTAATGAACAAGGAAAATCGTAATGACTTTTCCTTTGAAAAGGTTCAATGGTGGCTCATGACATGAATTAAAAGGGTGATATCGATGTTGGCGGGCGATCGTCAAATCCGCCAGATCACGAAATTCCTAGCCATATCGTGAAATGGCGCCATTTCATGATATATTAAATATAATGACCCGGATAACTCACGTCTTAAATCGAGTTTAGCTCGACATGTTTCGGGCTAATCCGTAGCCCTTCGTCTTCGGAGCAACGCGTCTCAGCTAAACTCGATTTAAGACGCGGGTTATCCGGGTCATTATATTTAATATGAGTGAGTCACATGGTAGTTTCATGTTCAAAATTTCATGATATGCCTAAATGTTGGCCACGCATATCGACAATGTGCCTGAGAGGCAATACGACAGATCGATTAGAGCAACGCATTCGTCGATATTCCTAGCTCTATACCGGGCACATCGTGATATGCCGAAAAAAATAAAAATGTAGGTACGATGAGCGAAGCGAGAAGTGGTTAGTATGAATTGTGACCACAACGCACGAGCCGAGCGAGCGAAGCGAGCGTGCCGCGGGAGCGGCCGGCGAAGTGCCAGAACCGATAATATCGATGCGATGTGGTGATCTGCCTAAACTGGCCACATCATGAAATAGCGGCGTTTCATGATATTCCAAGGAATTTCATGATCTGCCTAAACGTCACTAGGCAAATCGTTAAACGGTGAGTTTTGAACGATATGGCGGATGTCCCTTAGCCAATTCATGAAATGGCGCCATTTCATGATGTGCCTAGGAATTTCGTAATCTGGCGAATTTTACGATCGGCCGCCGACATTTAGGTACATATATTTATGAAATTATGGCCGTATCGATATATTTGTAGTTGTGCATTTATACGCTACACGAGACGTACGAGAAGTACGTATAGTCACCTGCATTAGTATCTGCCACAGTGGAACGTGCAAAAATATCAGACACGTCCCACCAGCCCAAGAAATAGTGTCGTGTCAGATGTTGGTGCTGGTGATTGTAAACAAAATAATTTATAAAAGTTGTAAAACCTCCGACACAAATTCTTAATTTGATATTTCAAAAACAGCTGAACCGATTTTAATATAACTTGGCTAGGAACTATTTAGATAAAACTAGCTTTTTCCCGCGGCTTCGTCCGCGTGGAATTCGGGTATCGCGCGCTGTTCCCTCGGGAACTGTGCATTTTTTCGGGATAAAAAGTAGCCTATGTAACTCTCTGGCCCATAAACTATCCGTCGCTCCGTTTTGACGTGAAAGAAGTACAAACATACAAACGAACATACTTTCGCATTTATAATAATATTAAGTATGGATTAAAATAATAAAGTTATACTTAACTAAAGTCACGCGACTAGGCACATTATTATGTAAATTTCATATTTTTACAGTTTTTGGCGATTCATTCGTCGTCCATATTTTACTATTATTAATGAGACAGAGATCGACACACCTTTCTGTTTCATGACAGAGCTTTTAAAAATACATTAATCATTCTTGTACTAGCTTTTTGCCTTTAAAATTCAAGCTATTCACAGGCTCGTCCCAGAAGAAGAATTAAAATCGGATAAGTATGTGTCGGGACATGCGCAGTGTAGGGTTCTGAACTTAACTATTATTAGAAAGAAAAAAAAACATTTATTCGTGCCATTATTATGTCTTTTTTATTTTACACACCAATAGTTCAGCTTGTAGAGGCATTTCGTCACTACTTTAAAAAAACTCGTACCTCAAAATAGATAACTATTCCGAGTGAACTTTATGAACATGACGTCAAGGTTCAATTTTTAGACATATTGATACGAGGTTTTTCAAAGTAGTGACGATTTGACTCTAACAAAAATTACCACTAATTAAAACCTAGGCTACCACGGCGGCATATCAAATAATCTTATGTAATTATTAGGGCCCGGAATTTTGCGTGCGGCTCTTGACAGATTGTAGGGAGAGAGCGCTGCGCTTTTTATCGATGTTATCAGACTATTATCAATGCGGTTAACCGACAACTGTTAATTAAGTTGTAACTTTAATACATAATTGTACATTATTATATTTTTGCATGGAATATTATTATAAAATACTTTATATTGGCGGTAAGAACTAAAGAAATACAAACAAATATTTTCTCTTTTATTTTATCAAGGATAACGTTAAGTCGTCTCAGAGGGATGTTTTTTCGAGTTATAAAATATCAAGGTATTATAGTGATTATAGTAGTTATGTAGTAGTAGTAGTAGTGTAGTGTGGTTAGGTAATTATAGTGATTTCTATAAAGCAATTTAAATGGATTAAACTTTCCGATATTCCGAACTTTTCATCATTGCAATAACAATTCATCATTAACCGCTAAAAAAAGTACGTATCATCGGAAAGTTAGAGGTTTTATTTAATAAAAACATTAATTAAAAAAAATAACTATCGATTTGTCGATAACATCGATAACAAGCGGTGATCTCTCCCTAAAATCTGTCAATAGCCGCACGCCAAATTCCGGGCCCTATACTTGGTAATTAACTAAATGTAAACAAACTTCAACTGCCAGATTTGGCACATTCAAGGATTTTAAACATTTTAGTTATCTATCATTGTAATACAAACTAGACTAGTGTATTTCAATACAGAAATGGACATTTTTAGATAGTTTAATGGGGGAATTTCAATATTTAAGACACCAATTGACGTTGTTTTGTTTACATTAAAATTTAGTTAATTACCTAAACGTTTGAAATTCAGTATTCAGTATTCAGTATTCAGTATTTATTTATTGCAACACCTTTTACAAAAAAAATATAGTACGTACACGTCAATCATTAAAAATCCCATACTTCACTGACGCCAGTGTAGTGTGGTGGTCTGGCGGTGGTGATATTTGGGTTTGTGTAATTGAGTATGTCCTTACCTACAGTGTGAAGGTAGAGCAGCTGCATGAACAGAAATTTGTTGCATTACGTAGCAATCATAAGGTCGCGGATAAGCAAAGTAATGTTTTTTTGTTCATTCACCAATAATTTCTTAATCGCGCTAAATACTGCGAGTGATATTTTCCTTCTCTTTCCATCACAACGTTTGTGCGTGTTCACCTCTAATTGATTACATTACCTATCGACTAAACTAAACCAAACCTTCAAAACAAGCCGGCGATAAACCGCCCTCGTGTTTGTATTCTACCCTCAATTAATTAAATTGTTTAGTCCCTTTTACGGCCATTTTATAGTTGTCGCAGACGCCATTTTGATCAGCCATGTTGGTTTAGGTGAAATGACTTAAGTCGGATAATGGGTCGCAGTTTGCTTTCCTTTTTATGACGAAACTGTCTTTTTCTGCAACTAAGTGTAGGCTTGTTGACAGAATAAGAAGGCTTGGGCTGCAGTTATCACGTGTAAATGAGTAGTATCTGGGCAACCGAGCTTTGCTCGAAATTTATTTGTTAAATCGTGTTGAAAACTTTAAAGGAAAACGTAAACTACGCTCGAAAAACATAACCTTTCTTCAGGCAGTCGGGTAGATACTAAGTCTCGATTTGAACTCTTGACCTCCAGTTTACAAACCCAACACAGTTCCGCTGAACCACCTCGTTTATGGCAGAATAATCGAAATTACCGGTCTTACTGTGCCTAAAATATTCAGTAAAAACGATATACTCGTACTTTATTCGCAAAACATTCATTTTCCCAGAAATAGGACCAAGATCGTTTTATTCGCCCCTAAAGAGCCCAATATAGCCAATTTCATCGGAATGGTTAGAGCCGTTTGTGAGATTCTGGATATAAATAAATATACAATAATAGCTCGACTAAACATATAAGATTTTACATACAACATTGAATATTTTGCGATTGCGATTGCGATTTGTGGTATTGCGGCGTTGCGACTTGCATATTTCTTCAAATATGTGCACGACATTTTTGTATTCTCGTAGGCCTTACTAAAATACGGTAAGTAATAATAATGATAAGGACAAACTCAGCAAGTACCTTAATTTGGCACTCGAGGTGCCCGCTGTGTGGGATGTTGACTCGACGATCATTGTCCCGATAGTCGTTTCGGCAAACGGTCTTAATAGTGAAGAGTCTCGACCAACACCTCAAGAGGCTCACCGCTAGATGGCTGGATCAAGGGCCAGATACAGAAGGCGTTACTTCTGGTCTATGGATACGGCACGCATCGTCCGGAGGTTCCTCACTCTGCGGCCCTGGCCACCGGTAGCTTGGTCCCTGCCCCGTTACCGGCGGCAAACTAGGTTGTTAAATTTTGTTTGTATTTTTTTGTGTTTTACTTTTTATAACTATGTATCATAAAAACCTAATGTATGAATAAAAATGAATACAGAGTACAGTGAAGTTGATTTATTTTTGAACCATAACCTCAGAAATGACACATTTTCTTAGTAGCTAATTTACTTTTCTCCAGCTTGCTCGGAAATGTTCTCATTAATGTTGGAAAAATCGTCCGGGAAGTCCATCGTCATATGCATTGATGCGATAATAATTTAAAAAACTGACATTACTTCTCGGACATGTCCGGGAAGTGTTTATTATTGAGCAGGTTTTTTACTTTTTATTTCATCTAAGACCGAAAATTCACCGAACAGCCAGCCAATTGTCCAATAATCACGTACAAAAATCGAGACTAAAAAAAAACTTTGTTTTCTGCGTTTAGCTAATACCAATAATGATTGTGTCCAAATCATAATAAGGTGTATTGAGACTTAATTATCTTCTCGGACTGCTAAATATTTTGTAATAAAGGTATGTTTTTTTAATGTAGTGCGTTTAGGAAATGTCGCTTTAAATAAAAGTAAAAATGTATAATATTTAATATTTACTAATCCTATAAGTTTTCTTTTAATTTATTTTAATTACTATATTTGTATTGTATTGTAAAACTCTTTATTGTACATAAAAACACATGAAAATAACATTACACAGGATAATAAGATGTACAAAGGCGAACTTATCCCTTAAAGGGATCTCTTCCAGTTAACCTTTGAACGATTGACAGATTGATATTTTATGTAGAACCAAATATACGATTCGGACCCCAACTCTTTAACATCGAAATTGAGGCGGGAACGAGAATTTCGTTTTGTCAAAGATTTTCTGCCGTGTTATTTTTACGAAAATAAAATGAGTTCTACAAGTAGTGATGAAAATATCCTACCTGTGGGCACACCACAAACTCCTAGCTCGTAGCACAGCATCTTTTATCAGTATTATTATTAAAGTGTTAATTTTGTTTAGATTGTAGGTACATTATTATATAAATTTATTATGTCGAATAAATATAATGTTTTCGTTTTCTTTCTTCGCATATTTGGAGAAAAGCAGTATACAGGCCTCGGCAGGGATGTCATTTCGTAGCCTCGTCCTTCAAAACTATACTCATCCACGAAATGACTTTTCCCGCCCTCTGCAGTAATATACCATTATTACAGACTTAGCTTGGAAAATTAACATAATGTAAGACATTAACGACTCACATTTTTTGCTCACGTGACATCTTTAATAATCTTATTATTAGGTCTGCGATACGTATGGCGTGCGGTCTGGTAAGTATTAAAAAGAACTTAAACTGCACCGAAACTCAATGTCAACCCTTTAGCGTTAAAACCAACAAAATGTCGTAAAATATTGATGGTTCCGCTAAAAGCCGCACACGCCAAACAAAACAGTTCCGAAGCGTCAAAGTCCCATCATCCATCATTCCTCCGCCTCGACAGAAAAAAAAACAACATGATAGTCATTAGCGATAATTAAAGTACGCCCGCCACAAAACAGTATACGCCCTGGCACACAACAAACAACCTTAGTCTCTTGCCAAAAGATAAACAACGCTCCATATTTAAATTTGCGTCACTCGCTGACAGATCTTTCGTCGCCCCTGATTGGTTGACGTTTGCCGCCAAAAAGAACGTTCGAAAGACAAGTGACAGCTGTCAGATTTACCGTGCTATAGTTTGTTAGGTGACATGTTTGAAAAACAAATGAATGAGGTGCGAATGAATGGGATGAGTTTTGTTTGTGGTGAATGGGACGAGAGAATGAACTCTAAAAGGATCTTGATTACTAAAGCTTACGCCGTAAGATTAAGCCCGAGTGTTTCCAACATTCAGGCCAGTCGTTCATTTACGCGTTACAAAAGCGCGACAGCATGAAAGCGAAGACAATACAAAGCCTGATTTGACAGTTGCCTGTCTGACTTTCCACAACAATACGCAAAGAACTACAACAAAGTATCAAATAATCAAAAAATTCACAACATTAAAGCTAGAACTATTGTCGCAAACATAATAACATCAGTTATATATTCATCTTCACGCTGTCGAAAAGTCAGATCTTTACTACTGATACCGGAGCAGACGTAAATAGCGATCGAGCTTATAAGATTTCTTTTGCTCTAAGTGATAGTGCTCCCTGTGATATGTTATCACATGGCCATGCGTATACCTTTACTTGCCCGAATTTCATTTTCCCGAATTTCACTTGCCATACCAACGTTTGCCATAAAATATATAGAACCGTGCTGTTTTCAGGATTTTTTTTAATGTCATCATATAGAATGCAGTAGGTTAGGTTAGGTAAGTATAATATCAACTCTGAAGAAATTACTATTTCAGAAATAAATTACTTTATGGCAAATGAAAATTCTAGGAAACGATACATTCGCGCATATGAAATTCGGGCAAAGGATAGAGAACCATGGCCATGGTCTTCGGTTGAGGATTGGTAAAGAAAAATTTTATTGAAAATTTGATTGATTGTTTTTTTTTTGTGCTTAGGTACTTGAGAAAATGAACTGTATCTCGGACGATAGCGATAAAATGATTCTTTTCGTCACATTTGCTCCTCTTAATTAAATCCAAGGGTCCTTTTTTGCGTATTATAGTAAAGGCTGACCAGGAATATAAAAAACATGACGCGAGAGCAACACTTCTACGTTTTATATTGCAACATTCTTTACACTTACTATACGATACCTATCATTCATATTGACAACGGTGTCGGTGATGTTATTAAAAGGGATATTTTCTAATACCTCCGACTTTTTCTATGATCTTTTTCTATATACATTATGAATTATTTTACTTCCAAAGCTATGGATAATCTTCAGCATTTTAACGCACAAAAACACAAAATAGCATTTTTAAATTAAAATACCACGCGCAAACAACGTTAAACTTTGACAGCAACAGACAGATGACATTTAAATTTAGTGTTACCAGTGCAAGAAATTAGTTTTATTGGTTTTCCGCAATGTGGCGAGGTTTTTTATAATTCGGGTCAGCCTTTACAAACTTTACAAAATCCACGATGGATAATCCCTATTGCCAAATTCGTCTGACGTTACACGAAAATTATACCACACCGTCACACTTTCTTTCCAAAACACGCAACCAATACAGGAAATTTCAAAACAATAAGATAATTCAACAACAATGGCCGAACGAAATTGAAAGTAACAAAATGGCGTCCCCAGCTGTTTGACAAATAGCCCATGACGTAATACTAGCCAGCTACTAACTTACACGTGCAGTTGACTTTGTGAATTTCAGAGCTCGTTTTTCACGAACAAACGGCAAACCTATCTTGGTAAAAGAGTAATTCGTTTAACAAAAGGACAAATAGTAATTAAATGTGGAAGTACGTTGCGTGATCTTGTTTGTATGAGGGTTCCGGGAATCAAGGAATGTTTGGAATTTTTATTGTCAAGTAAATTCGTGGTTTTTGATAAGCTTGATAAAGTAATTAATTCCATTTTATCAAAATGGCGGGTTGTTTTGGAAGCCTTAACCAGTTTTAATAAAAGCTTTTCATTTGTAAAAAAAATCCGTGATTAATTTGATGCTTTTTATTGTACGTATAAAAAAGCCAATTACATAGCACTACTATTTTTTAATTTCGTATTGAATCTCTTCTTCTTCTTCTTCTTCTAGCCGTTCTCCACTTCTAAGGTGTAGGCCTCCTTCAGCTTATGCCATCTGTTCCGGTCTGGAGCAGTTTCCAACCACTTTGTCCCCGCCAGTCTTTTGATATCGTCGTACCAACGCATCTGCGGTTTTCCTCTCGGGCGTCTCCTTATTGAATCTATTTTGGCTGATTACGTTACAGTTTAATCTAGTTCTGCCACACCAACGCTTATTTCAGAAACTTGGTCAGTATGGTGTGTGTAGCGCACCAGCTTCATTTTATTTTTTATCTGTGGGGAATTGACAAGCTGTCACTAGCTCTGCTAGTGTCAGTTTATTAGCTTAGGCTTTCACGCATAAATTTCAAAAAACTCAGATATGCGAGCATGGGTTTTAATCCATGGTTCTCTGCTTGAGAGTCCATAGGTCAAACCACTAACGAGGCCACCACAGCTTTTGAACATCGACTGTATAAAATAATAATTAAACAATCCTAAAAATCATTTCCAAGCTAGGGTGCTCAAACTAACCCATCGACTACTGAAATATTCTAGATTTACGATTGTATGTCCGCATTTTTGCTACGTAAATTTGACATTTAAACTTGACAACTTTGTCATTTGTCAGATTTTTAATTTACGCCGCGCGGAATTTACGCCCTAAAGAGGGGATCCTGTCACGCGTTCGATTGTAATTAGAAACTAAGCGATCGAGACACGAAGCGTCAGTGTGGGGTGGCCATGCTTCGGGAAGAAATGCGGACAGTCTTGATTTTTAAATGCAATTTTTTTTCGTGATAAGTCTTACTCTAATAAGTCAGTCGTTCATCAGTGATCCACACAGAGCCACCAGTGTCCATAGGCGGCGGACTTGCTTGCCATCACTCACATGACTAGCAAGCATGTTCGTTTGTCTACTATGCTATAATGAAAATGAAATGAAAATGAAATGATTTATTTCAGTTTCCAAATTGAACAATTAAATATCCATATGTATGTGGGATCGTGCGAAGGAAAACAAACTTTAAAACACAAAGTAGAAAAGTTTATTAAAAAAAACTAAATGGAATACGTTAATTGACAAAATAAAACAGAAAACACATGCAGCAACTAGGCTCACCCGATCGTAACTCACACTCTTTTACTCATTCGCTCGTCTCATTCACTCCACATTAGTCTTCAGTCATTCGGTCGCTCGTTTACATCAAATCATTCTAACATTAATCCACCCTCATTCCCACATTCGGCCATCCTACACACATGACTGTCCCCAGGCATCCTTTAAACAAAACATCTTAAACATCTAAACATCTTAACCTAGGTACATCTTAACCACATAAACATGTGTGCTGTAGCCATCGTTATTTGCAATAAACAAAATCTTTACATCTTATACAAATAAAAAGAAAACAGTTAACCAGTCTTAATTAGACATCTTTTTTTTTAAAAAAAACAAAAAAAACACCATCAGAAAAAAAAACAGGGAAAAAACAATACTGCAAAAAAAACAAACCATACCCAGTAGCAATCCAGCATTGTTTGTGATCCCGACCTACTTGTGGAATCGTTACCCATTTTAAATTTCACATCACACCAGTGGGTATAAAATTTCTTTACACCTTCCATAGCCTGAGCTTTTAACAACTTTAAGTGACCTTGGAGGTCACTTTCACACTTTAGCAAGTGTACCTGGCTGCCGTTCATGATAACAGTCATATCGTATAACAATTCCTGGCCTAGAATAACATCGTATGGTACAACGTCTTTGGGTACCAGGTGTAGAACAACGTCGAAGCACTTGTCGATTAGAACGTCCGTCTTTATGTATCCCGGTGATACGACTCGAGTCGCACCGAGCTCCGTCAACAATAGTTCGCACTTTTCGTAGCCCGGCGCACCTAACAACTGATAACAGTCCTCCGACACACGGTTCACGTCACTACCGAAGTCCATCATCGCGTTTACACTTCGATCACACAACAAAATTGTCTTCGTCGGCTTCCGATCGATGTTTTGATATTTCGTCTTTCGATCACAGCTGCTTGAGCTACTGTCACAACTGTCAACATCATTGTTGTGACATTTGACGTCTGTCACCGCCATTGCCGCCATATTCGCCGCCATGTTCATGTCGTTCCCGGTCACCTCGTTCCGAAGACATTCTTCGTTCCGTTCATTCGTTTGAGTGTGACCGAGAGTTTGCACGAACAAGCTCGTCGCTCGATTTCCGTCCGTACCGCCATCTTGTTCGTCAGCTGATTCGTTCGATGTTTTTTCAAATGTACTATGGTTTTCTTCCTCACAGCTGTAGCACGTCTTTACGGGCCGGTTTTTCGTCGTGTCATCGTGTTGTAAATGCATAGGTAGCTTCTTACTCTTGATAAGTTCGTATATTCTCATCTTTGCTTTCAAGTCATCGTAGGTTGTCACGCCGTATAAAATCATCTTATTCGTCTCCACGTCTTCTATCCCGTCGACAATATACTTAATTGTCACATCATCTGGCATTTTCCCTCGGTTGCCCAACTCGCGCATCGTGAAAAGGTAGTCAAGGCAACTCTCGTCTACCTTCTTTTTACGCGCCGCCATTAGCTCGTGTATCGCCTTTATGTCGATCGTGTCAGGGAATTCTTCGCTTAGCGCGTATTTTAACTCGTCCCACGACTTAAACGGTCCCTCCGCTTGGAGCCAGAGCGCCGCGGTACCCGTCATGCTACGCCTAGCAACAAATAATTTTTGCAAGGGCGTCCATCCAAATATTAACGCGTTTTCGTCGATGTCTTCTATAAATCTAGTCGCGCTGAACGTCTCATCTTGCGCGCTAAATTTATTGACTAGGTCGTCAATATACTGCAGGCTTTCACTAACGTCGTACGTCGTCATCACACTTGCAGTAGTCGTCGTCGTCGTATGGAGTTTCAGTGTTGGTGCCTCATCCACACCGCCACTCGGAGCCTCGCTAGCTGCCTCGTCATACACGTTATCCGCTCGCATCTCGCTGATGTGCAGTTTCTTGCCGCTCAGAAGCCACCGTCTTACTTCAGAAGCCAGCAGAAACTCGTCGTCGCTGTTATTTCGGTCGCCCGTCGTAAATGGCAACCGTCGTAACAAAAAATGTAACCGCCTCGTTACACCACGTAGCACACCAGTCCGTCGTCGTATCCACGATTTAATTTTTCCTTCTGATCCCGGACGAGCCCCAAAAATGTGGGATCGTGCGAAGGAAAACAAACTTTAAAACACAAAGTAGAAAAGTTTATTAAAAAAAAACTAAATGGAATACGTTAATTGACAAAATAAAACAGAAAACACATGCAGCAACTAGGCTCACCCGATCGTAACTCACACTCTTTTACTCATTCGCTCGTCTCATTCACTCCACATTAGTCTTCAGTCATTCGGTCGCTCGTTTACATCAAATCATTCTAACATTAATCCACCCTCATTCCCACATGTATGTTAGTAACATCATCATCATCATCATCCCAGCCTATACACGTCCCACTGCTGGGCACAGGCCTCCTCTCAGAACAAGAGGGCTTGGGCCATAGTTCCCACGCGGGCCCAGTGCGGATTGGGAACTTCGCACGCACCATTGAATCGCTTCGCAGGTTTGTGCAGGTTTCCTCACGATGTTTTCCTTCACCGCAAAGCTCACATACATTTGTTAGTAACAATGAGACTTAAAATTATGTTAGTGAAAAACGAAATGCTCATTGGATTTTACGTGCAAAGACATCCAATGAGCTATAATGGGGCCATAGAAAGATATGCAATGCTCTGAGACAACTTTTGAACTTATGAAAAAAAAAGTATTGTTAGTCGAAGAATAGCATCACCTATGTATATACATACATATCTTAAAGAATACGTAAGTTAAAGTAATAATAAGTACTCTAGACGGTTAAGAAAATTTGGGAGAACTTGGTGCGAAATTCGTATTTTTTCTTAATGTGGGTAAAAGGAATACTAGATTATTTAATTATTGAATCAGGTTTTACTTTGCGGAGGTCCACATCAATGAATTAATTCAATAACTTTGTCCACCTGCGACCTAGTAATTGTTTTAGTTTATTAAAAACTAGATTATTTTCACAAGACACCGTGAAAGAGTTTTTGGAATTAATTTGACGACCGGATGACTAAGTGGTTAGAGAACCTGACTATGAAGCTTGAGGTCCTGGGTTCGAATCCCGGCCGGGGCAGATATTTGTGTGAATAACACGAATGTTTGTTCTCGGGTCTTGAATGTTTAATATGTATTTAAGTATGTATTTATCTATATAAGTATGTTTATCCGTTGCCTAGTATCCATAGTACAAGCTTTGCTTAGTTTGGGACTAGGTCAATTGGTGTCAAGTGTCCCATGATATTTATTATTTATTTATATTTATTTATTAATCATATCTAGTTTATTTCAGCGGGTAACTTTAAAAAAATATTTAGCTGTGTTCATTAGTGGATTTATGTAAGGGTTTCAATTATTTATAGGGCACTAATATATCGTCCCCTTATAACCAGAATCGCTTAAAGTCACTTTTGGGCAAAACTGAGTTAAATATATCGCTAGAATGTTCTTTCCAAGATCTACATGCTGTTGAAACCCGTTTTACTGTACGATACTCCAATACCGAGATACGTTTTTCTTAAGCTCACTTAAAGCCGATTTTTAAGAAAATCAACAGCCAAAAACAACTACGCGTCGGTTTAACAGCATTTTTTTTATTTTACAACAGCAAAAATATTTTAATGTCAAACAAGCGATTTTGGAATGTTAAGATTTCAATAAAAATGCAATTTGAGTACTGCCTAAAAGTGCTAAAATAATGTTAGTAGGTTTCGCCTGTTGAGCATTACTTTATATTTCAATTATTGCAACAGCGAAAACAAACTAAATATAATATAGGCGATATTGCTTGTAACAATGTTTGGTTCGACCATAAGAAGCGCTACAGCCAAAATCGCTTAAGTATCGCTTAGACGTTTCGCGCTGTATTGTAAAGTAGTGTGCACTTTGTGTATGCTAGCTTAGTCGGTTCGTACACGCTTGAAAGCACGATTCATAATAAGTAATTTTTAAAAACTTATTTAGGTAATTATAGATCTGTTCACTAACGAAAGTCTGCCCCTCCACATTCTATAATTGTAATTGTACCTAAACGTATCCGTACGAAAAGTCTATGTGTGCGTAGCTCGAACTTGTCCTCATGGCTTCAGTCGCAAGCGTACCGTCAGTCACGCACACTAAGACTAAGACAATGTGTAAGTACTTAAGAGGTTTTCTCGTGTACATTAATAATTAGCTGTGGAGGGGCGCGCCTTCGTGAGTGAACAGATCTATGTATAACAGCGATTCACTTGCCGTAATTTAACAGTGTTTTTCTTTCAGGTGACGATAAGGAGCATGGATATTCAGGTTTCGATGAACTAAATAAGCCGCGTATCCACTAGAGGCATCCTCGGGCCGAGCGGCTGCCTCGCTCCAAGGCCGCGCAAGTGGAGACGCTGCCAAAGGCACGGCTCAGACTGAGGCTCCTTTGAGCACGGCCAAAAACCGACAAAATATGACTCGGCTCGCGGTGCTCGGCCTGAGGCTGCTCTAATAGATACGCGGCTATAGAAAAACATATAACCAGATCCAACAGAATGAACCGTGATTGTCATTTAGATAACCTACTTATTTACTACCTCGTATCGTAGGTACGTCGTATCAATGAAAAGCTTATCACCGCATAAAACATTTACGTAGTCACACATTTTCATTGTTCTTGGCTTAGGTAATATTAATTATCCATGGCTGGTTTGAGTAGCCACAGCTAAGACAAGCAGTGATGAAGAAGAAGACTGATGATTATTACCATTAAGGTTATTTTTCATCACTGCTTGTCTCAGCTGTGACTACGTCCGGCACACGCTCAATAACGTCTCCATCACAGGCCAGTGCAACCAGCCATGGTGAATCTCCGGTATAACATTTTTTTTGTAAAAAGTCATTAAATCTTTATTTTTTTAGCTGCGCTTATTGGCAGTGGATTAGTGTATAGCTTTTTAATGCATGTAGTTTAAATTCCTCTACTGAAAGAGGTTCAACAGAGTTTGGATTCGATTTTCTGTTGCCTTGTCTTGTTCGACGGTTGGTTTGCAAGGTTACAGGCCTGGTATCAAAACTCAAAAAGTCAGACGACATGTCGTAATTGATAAAAATATTACCTATACAAATATTAAGCCAAGAACAATGAAAATGTGTAACAACGTAAATGTTTTATTCCGTGATAAGCTATTCATTGATACGACGTACCTACGATACGAAGTAGTAAATAGTAGGTATCTAAATGACACTCGCGGTTCATTTCGACGGTCTGCTGGATCTGGTTATACCTATGTTTTTCTATTTAGTTCATCGAAACCTGAATATCCATGCTCGTTATCGTTTTGATGAAGAAGAAGACTGATGGTTATTACCATTACGGTTCCTTTTTCATGACTGTTTGAGTGGTTACTTTGAGCCTTGAGACGCTAAGTGCCTTTTTATTAAAATGTTTGAATAAAATATGTTTTTTGTTGTATGCATGTAATCAAAAGTTCCATAATTAAATGTATTAAGCAGCACATATGATATTAAAGGAATAACGTAATATATCTCACATATACTAGAAATATACTACTATATTTAAGACTCTAGCTCGCTAGTTTTCATTTATTTCTATTTTTGGGCTATTTGGTACCTATTTGTTGAAATAGATTGATGGAACTCTTTCGAAAAATACAAGTTATATGCTTTGAATGATAAAAACAAAACAGAATAATGCTACATTGCATAGAAGCTAGAAAAACAGAAAAAAAAGCCTAGAGTCAAAACATCTTAGAAATATTTTGCACTTTTAAGCGCGCTTAAGAGGTAAATTCCGATTTGTTTACAGCCAATACCTCTTATTTGCGCTGAGACTTAACTAAAAACTTAAATTGTATAAAACATGTAAGCATTTTAACACTGTATTCGGCGAAAAATGCTTCAATTATGGACTTAAAATGATAGTTTAGCCAATATATCTGCGTAAACTTTCTAGTTTAGAAGATAAAAAAAAACGTGTCTACAGGCAAAATCGCTTATCTGCAGTACCTTTTGAAGAAAAACCCTATTTTAACCTACTCGGCGCGAGTATAGAGTAAATAACATAGCCCTATCCTATTAAGGGATAAATTATCTAAATAGAAACACAGAGATGTTTTTAGTATAACTAGCTTTTATAGGTTTTTAGAGCATGCAAACCTTTAAATGCGTTTTTCTCGAAACTACATTTCATGCAGATAAGCGATTCTGGTTGTAAGGGGACGATATAGAAAAAATATAGTAAATTAAATATTCTGTATTTATTTGTAAATTCAGCACATACAGCACATAAATGCAAAACATATTTAAAAAAAAACACTAAAAATTTAACAATTCAACACCTTATTTTTTATGTACCGTCAGCCAAATATTTGGTCTACCACCCTAAAGTTGATAATCGTTTGCATGTCACATAACAATAATGCCATGACAGGAACTTGTTTAAAAATTGATAGACCACTTATTTGGCTGATGGTACCTAATAGCAGACAAACAAACAGACGGTCCACCTGATGTTAAGTGATTACACTTGCCCATGATAGACATTATGAACTAAACGTAAAATGTCAAAAATAAAGAACAAGGGCCACAGCCTGATGCTGCGGCAGATGCTGAGCGCTGGTCTTTCCACAGCATTGGGATACTAGGAACAATTGACACCCCATTCTCAAGGACTCTTGTGGGTCACAGACGATACATGACTGTCCTAACCAAACCCATAGCCACCGCGGCCCCACTAATCAAGAAACCGAACATTTCTGACGAATATTAATTCGTCAGAGTTGTTCCTGAGTTGTGATTGCGTGTCTAATGGCGGCCGGCCGCGTCCGGCGTTTGTTGCCGCTCACCGCTCCCGCTACGGCCTAAGCTACAGGCTTGGGAACATTACAAAAATCGCCCAAAACCTTTTTTTTCGGGTTCCCATGTTTTCGCCATGTCTGTTTGTCTTTCAGCGGCTTTGCTCAGACTATCAGTACTAGAAAGCTGTAATTTCACAGATATATATGTAGCAACTATGCCGACAAAAAAAGTTTTTTAGGGTACTTTTAATAAAGAGGGGGTGATTTTTTAACTACTTCAGCTCAGCCATCCTTGTTCTTTCGCTGCCGCACATCAAGATACTACAACACTAACACGCCAAAACACAGTTCAAGGTCACAATCTCTTTTGTAACGACATATTTCTCTTAACACGACGTCGATCATCTGCAAGAGCTTTCGACAGGCTCTTTTCTCGTTATAATTTTATCGAAAGACGCAATATTTTGCTTCTAATCCGTCTTCCGTATCATCCCTACTCTTCTTTTGTTGTTTTTCAATAATGAGCTACACGCTCCATACATACTAATCTTAACGCATCTGTAGGGCTAGTACGAAATTCGAAAATCGAAGTTCGTATCGTACCGTCCCTCTCACTCTCGTTAAATACTATAAGCGTTGGCGGGACCGTACGATACGAACTTCGATTTTCGAATTTCGTATTTAGCCCTGCCGACTTTGAAAGTTCGGTATAAGTTCGAAAACTTAGCGTTTTGTGTTTTATTTTGTAGTTTGTGACGTTTAAGTCTGTGTGACTGAGTGGAGAAGGAAAACACATACCAACAGTAGAGAGTATAAATATTTATACATAGCCATAGCATCTAAAAAATAATGTATACGTCGACCTTATAGTTATTGGCAGAAATGTCTATAGATATTTTTGGCGTCTTGGTAAAGTACATATATGCCCTTGACTGTACATTTGTCATACACACGTAGCTATCTTGTTGTATTTCTAACCGCTCCCGCCGCATCCTATAACTCAAAGCCCCACCATTCAGAGCAATTGTGACAATCGATTTTAAGCCCTGTTGCCTTGTAATAGGATTGGTCACGGTTGGTTATAAATTAAGAATGAATGTTACAGTACCGAAGTATGCCGATTGAGCAATTAATTCTATATTTCTTTGAGATTCATTGAAATGAAAAATCTTTCGGAGTTTCATCCGTATATATTTTTTTAATTATACTCTTCAAGA
The DNA here is from genome assembly GCF_025370935.1 of Choristoneura fumiferana. NCBI lineage: Eukaryota > Metazoa > Arthropoda > Insecta > Lepidoptera > Tortricidae > Choristoneura > Choristoneura fumiferana. The sequence goes on along the minus strand of NC_133490.1, from coordinate 2,257,972 downwards.
TTTCATTTTAATACAAGATGGTACGGAAATTTCACGAAGAGTGTTATTAATACAATTTATCTCTAAAACATTACATTTTTCTGAACCACTTTGACCACTTTTTGGTATCTACGTGAAATTGGCATAAGTACAACAAATTCCGGGTCACAGCAAACGTAATGCAGACGCCCCTCGGCCAGGTGGAGAAACGATCTGCGAAAGGCTGCTGGTAGAAGGCTGGTAGAAAGCCGAGGTCAGGGTGCGATGGTGTACATTGGGGGAGGCTCATGTTTAGCAGTGGACTGCTATAGGCTGATGATGGTGATGATGAAAAACAATAATCAGGCAGTAAAATTTTGGTGGTCCAACCAGGATCATCTCCGCAGGACGAATCACTTCAACGGTTTATTGTTCATATATATTTAAAATTAAGTATGGATGGATACAGATACATCATAGAATAGATACGATGGATCAATAAAGTAGGATAGGAAGGTAGAATAGTCAACAAAATATGCATTCAGCAAAAACATGTTTTAAAAAAATACTTATGTTTTCCTATTATTACTCATCCAACTTCTTCAATTCCATCAAAGCAGTGTCGAAAAAACCATTGTCATTCACTACACTGCAGCGTTTTCGCCTTTTGTCACTGTCTACCAACAGGGCTTGGCATAAGTGCGTCCCACTCACTCAGTTTCCTATCGAAAATGACACCGAAACTCGGGCGATGTCAATCAAAAAGGGGCTTAAAAGGGTGTGTCGATAAGCCCTGTCGAAAATGCGAAACGATTCATGCGAAATGTTCAATATTAAAAATGTACTTTATTTGCAAATAATTTAATAAATGTCTGCTATACAAAAATAATTAACTTCAAAAACCTCAATATTGGCTAAAAAGCAAAAAATAAACTGTAAAACTGTAGATTATTATAATACTGCTGACTACTTGACTGATCTTCTTATTTCATGCGGTATTCAATAAGGATAACTGCAACCGTCTCTCTCACTGTCGTATTAAATTACATTAGCGTCAGCGGGACGGCACGATACGAACTTCGATTTTCCAACTTCGGAGTAGGCCCTCTGATCATTTCATAGGTCTATACAAGCTAAAAAATCAACAAAAGTGATAACATTTTCATTTTCTAAATAAGCACTTCTTTAAAGTGGCAGCAAAATAAAAAATTTTTATTCATATTTTTTATCGAGGCCCGCAAACCCCCAGGTCAAGTCGCCACGAGTGATGACCCCGCGCGTAACGATCTGTCCGTCTCCCTCCCACCCACGCCACAGACTAAAGACAGAAACATAGACTGTCCGCTATTCTAACACAATGCTAGATAGCTGTAATTTTGCACGAATGTATATGTAAACTATGCCGAGAAAATGGTACAATAAAAGATTAAAAAAAATTTTTTTTTGGAGTACCTCCCGTAGTGGAGGTGTTTTTTTTTTCTCATCCAACCTTATAGTGTGGGGTATCGTTGGATAGGTCTTTGAAAACCATTTGAAAAAAATCAGGATGGTAGTAAATATATCAAACTTACAAGGAAAACTATTACGGTTAAGTTTTCTTTAGAATTATTAGTAGTTTAAGAGTAAATAGTAGCCTAAGGTATAAAATATATCTAAACTTGGAATATTCCGTACAAAATACGAAATCCTTAGAAAAATATTACTTAATTTTTTCGTAATGGCTACAGAAACCAATTTTGGGTGTGTATGACACGCTCTTGGAGTTGGACGGTCAGTAAATGCAAAGAAGCCGGCACGTTTTATCCTTACACAGGGTCTTTGCGTTTGTATCGATACAAAGGCCACATTTTATCGCGTCATTTATTATATTATATGAAAGTTTATTATTTAGTGCCAAATGTTAAAGCACGATAAATGTGTCATTCAACTTTTTAGTGTAGCTGGTTGCCATGGTTACGTCCCCTGGGTCACTTATTAAAAGTATGATTTTATGGGGTACAAATCCACTAAAACTTAGGCGTTGTGACAATTTTATGGCAATTCCTTTGTGGCTCAACTCCTAAGCATGCTAGCAGTATACATGGCAAACATTTTTCAAAGCAAGTGCATCACTGGTGTCTCCTGAGGTACGGGACAGAATAAGAACACTAAGGGGCTGTTTCACCATCCTTTGATTAGTGTTAACTGGCGGTTAGGTGTGATGCCGTCTCTATTTGTTTTGTTCGAATAGACGGAGACGGCATCACATTTAACCGTCGGTTAACGCTAATCTTTGGATGGTGAAACAGCCCTTTAGTTGATAAACCCAAATACGAACTTTTCCGATAAAATACGATGGAATACGATTATAATATTGATAACCAAGGGTGGAAAGTGACCCATTTCAGCCGAGATATTTCTGGCGCTCGAACGAAGTGAAAGCGCCAATAGTTCGAGGGGAAATGGGTAATTTCACCCGAGTTAGACACTACTTTTCATTTCAACTGTGAGGAAAGTGAAAAACTTCAAATGAGAATAATAATAAATTAAATCCAACTTCCAACCTTTTCGCACTGGACATTTGCCACGGCCGACTATAAAAAAAATCGAGTTGGGCACGACACGACCAAGGAGCTTATATACAAAACTGGAGGTTGAACGCCGAACGAAGAAGTTTGTCCTTTTGTTACTTATTTATATATTCCATCTTTTTCTTTCACATTTCAAGAATTACTTCCACCACTTTCTTAACCCAACTAAAGAAAGCGATGGAATATATTCGTGACATAATAAAAGTCTAATTTCTTGTTTCAAACGGATGTTCGGCGTTCAACCTCCAGTGTTGTAGGTATATAGGTACCTTGGTCACGACGTGTATCTAGATGGCCAGGCCGAAACGTGAAAAAAAAGTGTCATTGACGTAACTCACTTATCTTCGACTCCGTGGCTAATCGTAAAAAAAATACTTTCCACCCTAGAGATGAAAACGCAATTTCCCACCCGGCTGAAAATTAAACTTTCCGAACAGGAGATATGAAAAAATATTTATGTATTTAGATAACTAGGATCCAACATTTGTTAGTATTACTTATAAATATGTTACATGGTGTTAGTCAAATGTACGATGCTTACCCCTGTGTTAGTGAAATATAAACAAATAAAGAAAAATAAAATAAAATAGTTAATCACTTTTACATAGGCATTATGCATTACATCTGTACTAAATGTCCTGTCTGTTATATTCTTGATTAGTCTTTGGTTTGTGCCTCTCCGCCCCTCCCCTGACAGCCTGTCAGCTGTCGGAGGTTGAATGTGCGCAATTTAGTTTTTTAGCTCGTTGCAGTTTGCTGATCTCATTATAGATAAGTTATAGTTTGTTCTAGATATAGGTAGTAGATCTGGATGAAATTTGGTAACTGGGTCCTGGTGGTACATAGGCTACTCTTAGGGTTCAGCACCCGAAGGGTGACAAACGGAACTTTTTTTAATGACGTGGAACAAAGGCCTCTCCCACAAAGATTGTCTGTCTGTCACAAGCTAATGGAAAAAAGGTTCTAAAACACCTGCCTGTTGTTTGTAAATAAAAACAACCGTAAATAAAACTTAAAAAAAATACTTAGGTACTTACCTACTAAATGAATGTAAACATACATAGACTGTTAAAATCATTACCCTTCTTTTTGGTTTTGCCGTAGTCGGGTAAAAAAGGCCCCCGTGACAGTAAATTTCTATAAACACTCAACATCCACATGGCGAACATTTTTTTCCCTTTTTAGAGTTCCGTACCTCGTAAGGAAAAAACTGAACCCAATTTATATCAAATACGAGTACCCAGGTCTATATACTGTCCCTTGGAGCTGTCAAAAAATCAAACTTCTAAGCCAACGCAATCAAAAGATACAGCCGTTTATGCCGCAAATTTCCAAAACTCGCAAGGGAATCAAAGCCTGCAGGGTACTTCCCGTGAACTCAGAATCTTGAAATTTGTTACAAAGCAACGTCTTATAGCACAGATAAAGGAACAATTGCGAAAACCGTAAATTTTTAGTTACGTCGTATAATAAAAATATTTTCAATAATTTTAAATACTACCTACCCTACAGATTTGTACGGAACCCTCGGTGCGCGAGTCCGACTCAGACTTGACCTGTGTTTTTTTAATTATGTTTGCTTCTCTATTTTTGTGTAATAAAGAGTTTACATACATAGCTCTGTGTTGGAATTTAGGAACGCCTCATAGCATTAAAGTTGTAGCTCCTTTCCTACCTTCCGAATTATGTAACCACTACCCATCCATCATGGGCGTCCGAGGAAATGTTCTGCTAAATGCTTCCTTCCACCCAGTGACTCGCGCCTATCAAAAACTTGTTAATATCCTATCGCCGCTATATGTGTTTCGTGGATAACTGACAGTGCAGTTTGAGGGTTACGTCATAGAAATACAGCAGGGCTACTACGAAACTCGACGTATCGTACCGTCCCTCACGCTCTCGTATTAAATAGTATAAGTGTCACAGGGACCGCACGACAAAAGTCAAAGTCAAAGTCAAAATATCTTTATTCAATTTAGGCTATAACAAGCACTTGTGAATGTCAAAAAAAAATTACCACCGGTTCGGAAAAACCTCTGTTGAGAAGAATCCGGCAAGAAACTCAACGAGGTATATATTTTTTTAAACAGATACAGACACGAACTTCGAGTTACGAGTTTCGTAGTATCCCTGCATGGTAAACGATTAATTCAGGTCTTTGCGGGGCCCATATCACTTTAATACCCAACTACCCGAAAGAGGGTTATGTTTTTGAGCGCATGTATGTATGTATATGTCCTCTGCAGTCTAAACGGCTGTATGAATTTTCGGAGGTATCATTTTTGTCATAACTGTCGGAGTGGGCTCACTAATATTTCGCAACTAACGTTTGGCAACCTGATTCATTTTGCAACTGATTAATTTAATATTTCTGAAACTATATATTTCAGGATTTTTATGAAACTAACCTAACAAAAGGAAGCCGTGGTGGCCTAGTGGTTTGACCTATCACCTCTCAAGCAGAGGGTCGTGAGTTCAAACCCCGGCTCGCACCTCTGAGTCTCTTTTCGAAATTCATGTGCGGAATTACATTTGATATTTACCACGAGCTTTGCGGTGAAGGAAAACATCGTGAGGAAACCTGCACAAACCTGCAAAGCAAATCAATGGTGCGTGTGAAGTTCCCAATCCGCACTGGGCCCACGTGGGAACTATGGCCCAAACCCTCTTGTTCTGAGAGGAGGACTGTGCCCAGCAGTGGGACGTATATAGGCTGCGATGGAATGGGAAGGAACCTAACATAACCTAAAGGGTTCTACACGATGGCCCTGAAATAAATCCTGAAATATTTACAGGTTTTGAGTTTGCGAAATGAAAAGTTGCGAAATTTATCAGGTTGCCAAACGTTAGTTGCGAAATGAATGGATACCGTCGGACATAGTATAAGGTTTCAAAATGGCATCCGCAAAATAAAAGATGGGTATATAGATATAGATATGAAATGAAAGCTAATAATAGCCCGTTCTAAATTTACACACGTTATAGGTGGATACTTTTAAATTGCCATTTTCACAGAAATATTAATGTATCATTTAAAAAAAAACCGAATATTTATTATTGAGCTGGGCACGATTTTAAATGAATCCCGACCGTTGAACTTTAAGCTAGTTGGCCAGCCACTATACTTCGTTTTTAGGGTTCCGGAGCCAAAATGGCAAAAACGGAACCCTTATAGTTTCGCCTTGTCTGTCTGTCCGTCCGCGGCTTTGCTCAGGGACTATCAATGCTAGAAGGCTGTAATTTAGCACGGAAAATCAATCAATCAATTTTTTTTAGGGTACCTCTCATAGACGTAAAGTGGGGGTGATTTTTTTTTCTCATCCAACCTTTAGTGTGTTTAGTGTTTAGTGTCATATCTCCTGCGGTTATTGAATGGTTTCGTAGTTATTTGGTGGGTCGTCGGCAAAGAATAAAGGTGGATGATTCACGATCTTCATGGTGCAACACGCTCGCTGGTGTACCTCAAGGTGGAGTGTTATCTCCATTACTTTTCTCTATCTTCATAGATTCTATTTCTCATAATCTTCATTCTTCGTATCACCTTTATGCTGATGACCTACAAATTTATTCCAAGGCATGCTTGCTGACCTTCCGTCGGTTATCGAATCCATTAACCTGGATTTGACAAAGATTTTAAGGTGGAGCCAACGATATGGCCTAAAGGTTAACCCGACAAAGACCCAAGTCATTATTGTTGGCAGCTCGAAACTTATCCCAAGGGTTGACTTGTATCTTTGCCATCTGTATTTTTCGACGGAGTTCTGATACCATTTTGCCGATCAGGTAAAAAATCTGGGTGTTATCTTGGACCGCACTCTGTCATGGACTCCATATGTATGAGATTAGCAGAAGGTGTTTGCTGCGATGGATCCCTAAGACGCCTTCAGAATTTCCTCCATTTGCTACCAAGGTTGCGCTTGCACAGACTTTACTGCACCCTATTTTCGATTATGCTGACATTTGTTATCCCGATCTTTTAGAAGAGCACTTGAATAAACTTGAGCGAATTCAAAATCTGTGCATTCGGTTCATATTTGCCTACGTAAATATGATCATGTTTCTAATTTCCGATCACAGCTCAGGTGGCTCCCCATCCGCTTTTCGCCGAAACTCTCACATTCTCCATCTTCTCTACGGCATTCTCTTTAACCCTGCAACTCCTTGCTACCTCAAAGAGCGATTTAGCTATGTTACTTCTGTTCGTGCTCTCAGAAACTTCCTCCTTACTGTCCCACTTTCAAACTCTAAATTCTATGTTATTCTTACACTGTCCAGGCCAACTCGGTTGTGGAACTCCCTACCGATAGACTTAGGCGCGCAAAAGTCCTTGCCTATCTTTAGGTCTATGCTTAGGGAGCACTACCTGTCATCTTGCGTTATAAATGTTATAGTTAGCTTATTTATGTTTGTTATGGTATCTATCTACCTATCTATCTGTTTAGATTTGTTGTGTATGTGTATTGTATGTGTTAGTTTTATGTATTCTTGATACAGCTCTAATCTACTGTAAATTGCACCACCTGCTAAATGTATTCCTTATTTCTGTCCATTGTAAAGGTTGCCTGAAGAGTTCGCTCTGAAGCATAAGGCCGCCTATTGCTTACCTTAGAAAACTCT